>NC_052157.1:162111944-162377203 GCF_902713615.1 Scyliorhinus canicula
CCCTGCTTCACCCGAATCCCATTGTGCATCATTCTATTTAATTATCTCTCAAGTATATTATTTCCCTTAAATGCATTTCCACTTTTTGACTCACATGTCACATTCTGAATTGGACATGTTCCCATTTCCTTTGTGATATGTTTGTTTTTCTTCACATGATGCAGAATCTTGGTGAAATCTGTTTTCTGTGAGTTTGGGAGTGTGTTGAATGTAACTTAGTAAACCGCACTTCTATAGACCAGACAGGGCCCACCTGGTCAAGGCTTCTAGGCCCTTTGAACGCCTCGCGATTGATTTCAAAGGGCCACTCCCCTCAACTAACAAGAACGTTTACTTTCTAAACGTTGTAGATGTGTTCTCCCGATTCCCATTCGCTATCCCGTGCCTCGACATGACCTCCCACACAGTCACTAGGGCCCTGCATAGTGTCTTCACCCTGTTCGGTTTCCCCAGCTACGTACACAGTGACCGGGGTTCATCCTTCATGAGCAACGAGCTGCGTCAGTACCTGCTCGACAAGGGCATCGCCTCGAGCAGGACTACCAGCTACAACCCCAGGGGGAACGAGCAGGTGGAGAGGGAGAACGTGACGGTCTGGAAGACCGTCCTACTGACCCTCCGGTCTAGAAAGCTCCAAGTCTCCCAGTGGCAGGAAGTCCTCCCAGACGCGCTCCACGCTATTAGGTCCCTCTTATGCACAGCGACCAATCAGACCCCTCACAAGAGGCTCTTCATTTTTTCCAGAGGCACTACCACGGGGGTCTCACTCCCGGCATGGCTGAGGACACCGGGCCCCGTACTCCTGAGGAAACACGTCAGGGGGCACAAAACCGACCCCCTTGTTGAGAAGGTGCGCCTGTTCCACTTCAACCCGCAATACGCCTTTGTCGAGTTCCCTGACGGCCGTCAGGACACGGTATCCCTCCGGGATCTGGCACCCGCTGGATCCAGCGCCCCCTCTACCCCCACAGAAGGACCCCTCACCCTACACCCCATGCTGCCGCCCCCTCGCACTCCCGAACTCGCTCCACCAGTTCCGCGCCCCCGCGCTGGCCAGCGCCCAGCGCCCCCAGCCGAACCAGAAGAGTATGAAGCTCGGACACAACCCTCCCTGGAGTCCGTCATCGTACCCCAGCACACAACACCCATCCAGCCACCGCAAGAGGCTGCAACCCCGGTGCTCCGCAGATCACAGCAGACAGTTCGACCACCGGACAGACTGACTTTGTAAACCACCACCCCCGCCGGACTTGATTTTTTTGCAGGGGGTGAATGTAACTTAGTAATTCACACTGTATTTACCAATACCATTGTAAGCGCAGTAGCGTTATCCGACCACTAGGGGGAGTAGCTCTGGGAATGCTCAGGAGTTTGTACAGGGCTCCACCCTTGGCTCCGCCCACGACTCCTCCCCCAGTCCATACTGTATAAATACCCTTGTCCAGAGCCAGCCTGCAGTTCATCGAGAGATCAACGGGTAACAGGCTGGCTCTGTAGTAAGTAGATTAAAGCCACTGTTCATATCTTAAAGCACGTGTCTAGTGAATTGATGGTTCCATCAGGGAGCCAGCGTTAAAATGTTCACAAAATAATCACTTTAACAGCAGCTCATCACAGGAACCCCAAACTACAAGTTACAAAATGACAGATTTGACAGCCTGGGTTAACAGACAAAAAATCAGCTCCAGCCCAGGGACTAGCTGAAATTTCACTGCCCCAAGGAGCACTTTTAAAATTGGAAGGAAGAAGAAACTAATCTTTTGTTCTTTTCCTGGAGTGGGCACATATGTTGTACATTGAGGGAGGTAATGGACTGGTGTTCAGATCGGTTTGGATTTTACACTAAAACTGCTCGGAGTTTCTGCTGGGCTGTGTGATATTCAGTGTGGTAACTGAGCGCCACTTGCTGGTCACCAGGGTTTACTGCAGCCTGCTCGCTCGCCCCTCCCCCCCCCGCCCCCACTACTTGCAGCATTTGTGTGAGAGACCTGTCACTTTGAGCTGTTAAATGTAACAGTGATGCAATACCCTGAGTCAGCCAGATAATTTGTCAGTAATTTCAGCAAATAGCCAGAGGAGTGGACAGTAAGTGGTGATTAATTCCATGTTGCAGCTCCAGTAATTGGCTGATACTGAAAGCGACAAATCCCCAAGACCTCCAGATGGCAACATTTAAAGTGACACATATTAAAGGCTCAGAATGAATTTACATTGTGGTTACAATGGTGAGCAGTAGTTTAAATGGCCACATTAGATACACATTAACATTCTGGCTCCTGGCACTCAGCGACTGAGTGGGGTTGCTGCACATGGATTGTAACTTCCCCAGGCTTACAGCATGTCCAGACACATTACTGTGTTGTAGAAATCTCATCGCAGGAATATTAACCTCAGATTAAAGTCAACCGTAGCCGTGGCCTTTTGGTGTCTCTTACAGCAGGGTAGCACAGTGGTTAGCGCTGTGGCTTCACAGTGCCAGGGTCCCAGGTTCCATTCCCCGTTGGGTCTCTGTCTGTGTGGAGTCTGCACGTTCTCCCCGTGTCTGCGTGGGTTTCCTCCGGGTGCACCGGTTTCCTCCCACAGTCCAAAGACGTGCAGGTTAGGTGGATTGGCCATGATAAATTGTCCTTCAATACCAAAAAGGTTAGGAAGGGTTATGGGGTGTGGTGAGATAACCACTGTAGTTATGTGTACTGCAGTAGGGGGATGTATGCCTGTACCTGTAATACAGGTTCCTCCGGTCAGCCCCTGCTGGCTAGCTCCGCCCACAGGGAGCTTGTGTATAAATATGCATGTGAGTCACTCAGACCCTAGTCTGCAGTTGCAGATGGAGGGACAGCATCGTACAACAATAAAGCCTCTATTGTACTAGTCTCTCGGCTTTGAGTATAATTGTTAGCGCTACAATTTATTGTTGTACGATTTCCCAGTCACCATGGACATCAGAGTCAAGCCTGACCATCTGCAGCTGGATCCGCATTCGCCTCACACCAGAAAAGACTTTGATCACTGGCTGGCAGTCTTCGAGGCCTACATCTCTTCAGCACACCCTCCCCCGACGGAGGCTCAGAAAAAGCAACTCCTGTACTCCAGACTTAGCTCCAGCGTCTTTCCGCTCATTCGAGATGCGGCCGACTACACCGCAGCTATGGAACTGCTCAAGGAGAATTATGCACCATTGGCGAACACCCTGTTTGCGAGGCATCAACTTTCTACTCGCGTCCAGCAGCCGGGTGAGTTGATTGAGGACTTCTGGAGGGCCCTTATACCTCTGGTACGAGACTGCGACTGCCGGGCCCTCACAGCCACGGAACATTCTGACTTACTCATGCGCGATGCCTTCGTTACAGGCATTGCATCGGACCCCATCCGGCAACGACTGCTGGAAGGGGTCGCCCCCGACCTCGCGGCCGCAAAGGCCCTGGCGCTCTCCATGACGGCCGCCTCCCGTAGTGCGCACACTTACTCCGCTAGCCACTCGGCCCACCTGTCCTACCCCTCGTGGACCCCGCAAACGGCTCCCCACTCCGTTAGCCACTCGGCCCACCCGTCCTACCCCTCGTGGAACCCGCAAACGGCCCCCCCAGCAGCCCCCCCCGTGCACTATGCCTGCGCTGCCCGCCGCACCGCACCCCCTGGGGGTCCCCACTGTTACTTCTGCGGCCAACAGAAGCACCCTCGCCAACGCTGCCCGGCCCGCACAGCGACCTGCAAAGCTTGTGGCAAGAAAGGCCACTTTGCAGCGGTGTGTCAGTCCCGGACGGTCGCCGCTATCGCGCCGCCGGTCCCCACGCCTCAGCCGCTCCCTCAATGGGCCCCGCTGTCCGCTTCCCCCGACCCCACGTGCGCTCCATGGGTGCCGCCATTTTACCCACAGGTACTGCAGATGCCGCCATCTTGTCTCCAGATGCCGCCATTTTGGCCTCTCCCCAGGACGGGGCCATGGGACACGGGTCGCTACCGCTCCTCGTCGGACTCATCTGACTCAACCGCCGATCGACCGCTGCTCGCCTCCGTTACGCTCGACCAGTCGCGTCCTCGCAACCTGGCACCCTCTTCCACATCGGTGCTGGTCAACAGCCACGTGACCTCCTGCCTCATCGACTCCGGGGGCACCGAGAGCTTCATCCTCCGGACACGGTAAGGCGCTATTCCCTTGCGATCCATCCCGCCGACCGGCAGATCTCCCTTGCCTCCGGTTCCCACTCTGTCCCGATCCGGGGTTTCTGCCTGGTTACACTCACTGTACAGGGCGTGGAATTCGACCGTTTCCGTCTGTACATTCTCCCCAACCTCTGCACTTCACTCTTACTAGGCCTGGATTTCCAGTGCAATCTCCAGAGCCTCACCCTCAAATTCGGCGGACCCCTACCTCCCTTCACCGTTTGCGGCCTCGCGACCCTCAAGGTCGAGCCTCCCTCACTCTTTGCCAATCTGACTGTGGATTGCAAGCCCGTCGCCACCAGGAGCAGACGGTACAGCACCCAGGACAAGGCCTTCATCAGGTCCGAAGTCCAGCGGCTGCTTCGGGAGGGTATCATCGAGGCCAGCAACAGCCCTTGGAGAGCCCAGGTGGTAGTGGTTAAGACCGGGGAGAAGCACAGGATGGTCGTGGACTACAGCCAGACCATCAACCAGTACACGCAGCTCGACGCGTACCCCCTCCCCCGCATTTCTGATATGGCCAATCAGATTGCACAGTACCGGGTCTTCTCTACTATTGACCTGAAATCCGCCTACCACCAGCTCCCCATCCGTAAATCGGACCGTCCCTACACTGCCTTCGAGGCAGACGGTCGTCTGTACCAATTTCTTAGGGTTCCCTTCGGCGTCACGAATGGAGTCTCGGGGCGAAATTCTCCGCCCCCCACGACGGGTGGGAGAATAGCGGGAGGGCCTTCCCGACTTTTTTGACGCCCTCCCGCTATTCTCCCCCCCCCCCGCCGAAATCCCGACAAGAATCGCTGCCGCCGTTTTTTTTACGGCCGGCAGCGATTCACAGCTGTTAGAAGGGCCGAAGTCCCAGCCCGTTACGACCTTTTTACGAACGGCAAACACACCTGGTCCTGCCGTTCATAAAAACGTCGTGACAAACTCGCAAAAAATAACCATGGCACCGATTGGCACGGCAGTACCACGGCCGTGCCAAGGGTGCCATGGGCCCGCGATCGGTGGGCACCGATCGCGGGCAGCGGGCCCGATGCCCGCGCACTATTTGTCCTTCCGCCGCCCCGCAGTATCAATACGCGGGGCGGCTGAGGGGCAACCCGGCCCGCGCATGCGCGGATTTCGCGCAAAAACGCGATGATGTCACCCGCGCATGCGCGGGTGGAGTCTTCCCACCTGCGCATGCGCGGCTGACGTCATATGACGCGTCAGCCGGCGCTAACTCCGGCAAGCGGGTTTAACGATTTTCCCCGTTTTGGGAGAATTTCGCCCTCGGTATTTCAGCGGGAAATGGACTGAATGGTTGACCGGTACGGATTGCAGGCCACCTTCCCGTACCTCGACAATGTCACCATCTGCGGCCATGACCAGCAGGACCATGACGCCAACCTTTATAAATTCCTCCACACCGCATCTCTCCTTAATCTCACGTACAACAAGGAGAAATGTGTGTCCCGCACAGACCGCTTAGCCATCCTCGGCTACGTAGTCCAAAACGGACTACTGGGGCCCGATCCCGACCGCATGCGCCCCCTCATGGAGCTTCCGCTCCCCCACTGCCCCAAGGCCCTCAAACGCTGCCTTGGGTTTTTCTCTTATTACGCCCAGTGGGTCCCACAATACGCGGACAAGGCCCGCCCACTGATCCAGTTCCCCTCTCGGCCGAGGCACAACAGGCCTTCGCCCGTATTCGCTCAGACATAGCCAGGGTGGGGATGCATGCAGTAGACGAGACTCTGCCTTTCCAAGTAGAGAGCGACGCTTCAGATGTCGCACTTGCCGCCACGCTGAATCAGGCAGGCAGACCCGTGGCATTCTTTTCACGCACCCTCCACGCCTCCGAAATTCGGCATTCCTCTGTTGAAAAGGAGGTCCAGGCAATCGTTGATGCGGTGCGGCACTGGAGGCATTACCTGGCCGGCAGGAGATTCACTCTCCTCACTGACCAACGGTCGGTAGCCTTCATGTTCAACAACACGCAGCGGGGCAAGATCAAGAATGACAAAATCTTGCGGTGGAGAATCGAGCTCTCCACCTTTAACTACGAGATCTTGTATCGCCCCGGCAAGCTCAACGAGCCCCCAGACGCCCTCTCCCGAGGTACATGTGCCAGCGCACAAGTGAACCAGCTCCGTGCCTTGCACGACAGCCTTTGCCATCCGGGGGTCACTCGCTTGTACCATCTAATCAAAGCCCGCAATCTGCCCTACTCCGTCGAGGAAGTACGGACAGTCACCAGAGACTGCCAGGTCTGTGCGGAGTGCAAGCCGCACTTCTACCGGCCAGACCACGCGCGCCTGGTGAAAGCGTCCCGCCCCTTTGAACGCCTCAGCGTGGACTTCAAAGGGCCCCTTCCCTCCACCGACCGCAACACCTACATCCTTAGTGTGGTCGATGAATTTTCTAGGTTCCCATTCGCCATCCCATGCCCGGATATGACGTCTGCCACCATCATCAAGGCCCTGGATTCCATTTTCGCCCTGTTCGGTTTCCCCGACTACATCCACAGTGACAGTGGATCCTCATTCATGAGTGATGAGCTGCGTCAGTTCCTGCTCAGCAGGGGTATTGCCTCCAGCAGGACGACCAGCTACAACCCCTGGGGAAGCGGGTAGGTAGAGAGGGAGAACGGGACGGTATGGAGGGCCGTCCAGCTGGCCCTACGGTCCAGAAACCTCCCAGCCGCTCGCTGGCAGCAGGTCCTCCCGGACGCGCTCCATTCTATTCGATCACTACTGTGCACCGCAACTAACAGTACACCCCATGAACGTGTTTTTACCTTCCCTAGGAAGTCCACATCCGTAGAGTCGCTCCCGACGTGGCTCACGACTCCAGGGCCCAGTCCTTCTCCGTAGGCGGAACCCCTGGTGGACAAAGTATGCCTTCTCCACGCCAACCCTCAGTATGCCTACGTGGAGTTCCCCGACAGCCGCCAGGACACGGTCTCGCTCCGGGACCTGGCTCCCTCAGGTGCCGATCCCATGCCCACACCCCTTCCCGCGCCAACCCCAGCGCCCCCCTATTTGTCCCCACCAGGTCCATCCCTCATCCCCCTGCCCACCCTGGAGGACACGGAAGATTTTGGCTTGCTCTCGGAGTCATCCCGCCAGCAGCCAGCACCAACACCGCCAGCACCTGCACCATCGGGGCCATCACCGCCTGTGCCGACGTCACCACCACAGCTACGCCGATCACAGCGGAACGTCCGACCACCGATTCGGCTCAACCTGTAACCTGCTAACCGGATGGACTCTTGATTTTCCTTGTTGGACCCTCTTGCAAATAGCATCCTTTGTATTAGAGTTACATGTCACCCCCGCCGGACTCATTTTTTACAGGGGGTGAATGTGGTGAGATAACCACTGTAGTTATGTGTACTGCGGTAGGGGGATGTATGCCTGTACCTGTAATACAGGTTCCTCCGGTCAGCCCCTGCCGGCTAGCTCCGCCCACAGGGAGCTTGTATATAAATATGCGTGTGAGTCACTCAGACCTTTATTCTACAGTTGCAGATGGAGGGACAGCATCGTACAACAATAAAGCCTCTATTGTACCAGTCTCTCGGCTTGGAGTATAATTGTTAGCGCTACATGGGGATAGGGTGGAAGGGAGGGCTTAAGTGGGTCGGTGAAGACTCGATGGGCCAAATGGCCCCCTTCTGCCCTGTATGTTCTATGTTCTATGTACACCCAAACCAGAGGGTCAGCACCGAGGCAGGGCCGGAAGGTCGAGGCAGGGCCAGAGGGTCGGAGGGTCAAGGCAGGGCTAGAGGGTTGAGGCAGGGCCGGAAGGTCGAGGCAGGGTCGGAGGGTCGAGGCAGGGCCGGAGGGGCAGAGGGTCGAGGCAGGGCCAGAGGGCCGGAGGGTTGAGGCAGGGCCAGAGGGTTGGAGGGTCGATGCAGGGTCGGAGGGACGAGGCAGGGTCGGAGGGTTGGAGGGTCGAGGCAGGGCCAGAGGGTCGAGGCAGGGTCGGAGGGTCGAGGCAGGGCCAGAGGGTCGGCAGGTCGATGCAGGGTCGGAGGGACGAGGCAGGGCCAGAGGGCTGGAGGGTCGAGGCAGGGTCAGAGGGGCGAGGCAGGGCCAGAGGGTTGGAGGGTCGAGGCAGGGCCGGAGGATCGAGGCAGGGCCAGAGGGGCGGAGGGTCGAGGCAGGGCCGGAGGGTCGAGGCAGGGCCGGAGGGTCGGCAGGTCGATGCAGGGCCGGAGGATTGAGGCAGGGCCAGAGGGGCGGAGGGTCGAGGCAGGGTCGGAGGGTCGGCAGGTCGATGCAGGGCCGGAGGATTGAGGCAGGGCCAGAGGGGCGGAGGGTCGAGGCAGGGTCGGAGAGTTGGAGGGTCGAGGCAGGGCCGGAGGGTCGAGGCAGGGTCGGAGGGTCGAGGCAGGGCCGGAGGGTCGAGGCAGGGTCGGAGGGTCGAGGCAGGGCCGGAGGGTCGGCAGGTCGATGCAGGGTCGGAGGGGCGAGGCAGAGCCAGAGGGTTGGAGGGTCGAGGCAGGGCCGGAGGATCGAGGCAGGGCCAGAGGGGCGGAGGATCGAGGCAGGGTCGGAGGGTTGGAGGGTCGAGGCAGGGCCGGAGGGGCGAGGCAGGGCCGGAGGGGCGAGGCAGGGCCGGAGGGTTGGAGGGTCAAGGCAGGACCGGAGGATCGAGGCAGGGCCAGAGGGGCGGAGGGGCGAGGCAGGGCCAGAGGATTGAAGGGTCGAGGCAGGGCCAGAGGGTCAAGGCAGGGTCGGAGGGGCGAGGCAGGGCCAGAGGGTCGGAGGGTCGGAGGGGCAAGGCAGGGCCAGAGGGTTGGAGGGTCGGGGCAGGGTCGGAGGGTCGAGGCAGGGCCAGAGGGCCGGAGGGTTGAGGCAGGGTCGGAGGGTTGAGGCAGGGTCGGAGGGGCGAGGCAGGGCCAGAGGGTCGGAGGGTCGAGGCAGGGCCAGAGGGCCGGAGGGTCGAGGCAGGGCCAGAGGGCCGGAGGGTCGAGGCAGGGCCAGAGGGCCGGAGGGTCGAGGCAGGGCCAGAGGGTCAAGGCAGGGTCGGAGGGGCGAGGCAGGGCCAGAGGGTCGGAGGGTCGGGGCAGGGCCAGAGGGCCGGAGGGTTGAGGCAGGGTCGGAGGGTTGAGGCAGGGTCGGAGGGGCGAGGCAGGGCCAGAGGGTCGGAGGGTCGAGGCAGGGCCAGAGGGCCGGAGGGTCGAGGCAGGGCCAGAGGGCCGGAGGGTCGAGGCAGGGCCAGAGGGCCGGAGGGTCGAGGCAGGGCCAGAGGGCCGGAGGGTCGAGGCAGGGCCAGAGGGTCGGAGGGTCGAGGCAGGGCCAGAGGGTCAAGGCAGGGTCGGAGGGGCGAGGCAGGGCCAGAGGGTCGGAGGGTCGGAGGGGCGAGGCAGGGCCAGAGGGTTGGAGGGTCGGGGCAGGGTCGGAGGGTCGAGGCAGGGCCAGAGGGCCGGAGGGTTGAGGCAGGGTCGGAGGGTTGAGGCAGGGTCGGAGGGGCGAGGCAGGGCCAGAGGGTCGGAGGGTCGAGGCAGGGCCAGAGGGCCGGAGGGTCGAGCCAGGGCCAGAGGGCCGGAGGGTCGAGGCAGGGCCAGAGGGCCGGAGGGTCGAGCCAGGGCCAGAGGGCCGGAGGGTCGAGGCAGGGCCAGAGGGCCGGAGGGTCGAGGCAGGGCCAGAGGGCCGGAGGGTCGAGGCAGGGCCAGCCCCCCCCCCCCCCCCCCCCCCCCCCCTTGACGTGAAGCTGATTTGAATCTCATTACACAGATTTGCACTGTACCTCCCGTCCCAGTGGAATGTTCCTTCCTGTTGGAGCAAATCACTGCTATTGATGACCACACTGGGGGTGCAGAGATGCCTGGACGACCCAGGGTTGAGGGCCAAGGGTGGGATCTCCCCCCCCCCCCCCCCATGTCCCCTGGCAATGTTAGGAGGAATTGAGGTGGGCTATGAAGTAGGTAATGTCAGGGAGATTACCTTTCTTCATCTGGAGAGGGGGTTTCCCCTTATGAGTGGTGGGGGGGGGGGGGGGGGGTGGTAAAGAGGGGTACGCGTTGGTGTTTGAACAGGGGGGGGAATTAAAGAGGAAAGTGCCCCCCCCCCCATACTTCTGTGGTAGGGGGTCGCACCGAAGCTTGTGGGGGGGGGGGGGGGTCCCCCATGACCGTGTGGGGTGGGAGGAGTTAGATATTCTCACTGATTGGGCATCGCCCGATCTCTGTGTCGCCAGGCTTGCCAGCTGTCAGGCCTCACCCCCACCAGAGGGACACCCAAACCCTGCCCCCTGATTCTTTCCTGAAAGTGTCAGGCGATCTGCACAGGAAACCTGGCTGTGTTTCTGGGGAGCAGCTTGTTGGTGTTTAGTCAGAATCTGACACTTTGCCATTTGATTTGCTGCAGACAGTTTGAACAGGAATGTAATGTATGAGAGAATCCAGGAGACAGCACCCAGTGGGCATTGAGCAAAGTCGGAATGACTGGAATGAAAGATAAATCTCCAAACTGAAAGCCTCGTTTGTGTAATAGATTCCTGATTTAAGTGGAGGAATCTGCCTCCGTCTTATCTCCTCATCAGTCACTGAGATATTACATAATGATTTATCAGATTATTATATTCTGTAGCAGCTGTGCTGGGTCAGATTTCTTAATTCCTCATCATTTATAGTTACTGATGTATTTTTGTCTGATCTGAACAATTGGGTATATATGAAGGTTTGCGATAAACACAGACTAGATTGCTATTTCCAGAGAAATTGATACCCTGCTCCTTCACCCTGTTGATGTCCTTATCAATTATTGACCGGTGGCCATCTCTAATGGACAGTTCTGCGCTATCTCTACAACCCCTTACAAACTGATAAACTGCCGTGAGAAATCAACTTCACATGTTGACATTTTTCTGGAAACAAGTGGTTTAGATTTCACTCTAATTTATAATGAGATGTTCTGCTGGGTCACAATACAGTAAATCAAAGTACAATTAAAAAAAACAGCAAGAACTCTCTACCCAGAAAAAACAATGCGTGGCCAGGTTCCCGGACGAATACTCTGTGTACATGTTGATTATTTTGTTTAGAAACATACATGTAGCTGAATTCTTTTTTAAAAATAAATTTAGAATACCCAATTCATTTTTTCCAATTAAGGGGCAATTTAGCGCGGCCAATCCACCTACCCTGCACATCTTTGGGTTGTGGGGGCGAAACCCACGCAGACACGGGGAGAATGTGCAAACTCCACACGGACAGTGACCCAGAGCCGGGATCGAACCTGGGACCTCAGCGCCGTGAGGCAGCAGTGTTAACCCGGGTCCTCAGCGCCGTGAGGCAGCAGTGCTAACCCACTGTGCCACCGTGCTGCCTCTATGTAGTTGAATTCTAAACTAGCGGGTTCCTCCGCTTCGCTGGCAGCTCACTCACGTCCGCGGGTTTCCCAATGGCGTGGGGGTGCCCACAATGGGAAACCCCGTTGGCCGGCTGCCGGCCGGGTCGCGCCACACCAGAAAACGGGTGTGACGGGGCGGAGAATCCCGCCCCTACTTTCCTCCCACAGTCCAAAGATGTGCAGGTCAGCTGGATTGACCATGCTAAATTGCCCCTTAGTGTCCACGGCGGGCGTGGATCGAATCGCGGCCGCCATGTTTGGGGGCGTGCCGATCGGAGGGCAAGGGGGGGCGTATACGGCACCGGGCTAATTTTGGGCATGCGGTCCGGGTCCGGCAAGCAGCCAATGGGGGGCATCCACCATGGAGCATGGCTCGGCCACTGGAGGCCGCCACCGTGCGGATGTGCAGCCTCTGACCCGGAAGTGCGGGGGTCCGTATCTGCAGCAAAAGCTGCGAGTTTCCCGACGGGTCCCCGAAAGCCCCTGCACGGCTGGGAATACGTGGCCCTTTCACGCCTGTTTTCTGGCGTGGGGACAAAATCAGAGAATCCAGCTCAGGATCTTCATGGCTTGGTTGCTAAAACGTTAAGAAGCTGGGAATTCATATTTAAATAATTAACATACCTTAAAGTAAGGGAAATGCTCGGTCATGAAGTTGTAGATCTCACTGACAGGCAAACTTCCTGCTTTACTGTTCTTTAATGCCATGTATATTAGAATGCTGAAGAGAGATGTAGAGAATGTGTTCAAATTCATATTCAAAATCTGTTCAAATTCGAATTCAGAATGTGTTCAAATTCATATTCAAATGAAAAATGTGTTCAAATTCATATTCAAATGCAAAATGTGTTCAAATTCATATTCAAATTCAAAATGTGTTCAAATTCATATTCAAATTCAAAATGTGTTCAAATTCAAATGCAAAATGTGTTCAAATTCAAAATGTGTTCAAATTCAAAATGTGTTCAAATTCAAAAGGTGTTCAAATTCAGAATGTGTTCAAATTCATATTCGAATTCAGAATGTATTTAAATTCATATTCAAATTCAGAATGAGTTTACATTCATATTCAAATTCAAAATGTGTTCAAATTCGTATTCAAATTCAAAATGTGTTCAAATTCATATTCAAATTCAAAATGTGTTCAAATTCAGAATGTGTTCAAATTCAAAATGTGTTCATATTCATATTCAAATTCAGAATGTGTTCAAATTCATATTCAAAGACAAAATGTGTTCACATTCATATTTAAATTCAGAATGTGATCAAATTTATATTCAAATTCAAAATGTGTTCAAATTCATATTCAAATTCAAAATGTGTTCATATTCAAAATGTGTTCAAATTTATATTCAAATTCAGAATGCGTTCAGATTCATATTCAAATACAAAATGTGTTCTAATTCATATTCAAATTCAGAATGTGTTCCAATTCATATTCAAATTCAAAATGTGCTCAAATTCATATTCAAATTCAGAATATGTTCAAATTCATATTCAAATTCAAAAATGTGTTAAAATTCAAAATGTGCTCAAATTCATATTCAAAATGTCTTCACATTCATATTCACATTCAGAATGTGTTCAAATTCATATTCAAATTCGGAATGTATTCAGATTCATTTACAAATTCAATGTTCAAATTCATATTCAAATTCAAAACGTGTTCAAATTCAAATTCAAAATGTGTTCAAATTCAAACTCAAAATGCGTTCAAATTTATATTCAATGTGCTCAAATTGAAAATGTGTTCAAATTGAAAATGTGTTCACATTTACAAACAAATTCAAAAAATGTTCAAATTCATATTCAAATTAAAATGTGTTCAACTTCATATCACCTCCTCAATACAAAATACTGAGGATGTTGGAAATGTGAGATAGAAACAGGGAATGCCGAATATGCTCAGCAGGCCAAGCAGCTTTTGTGGAGAGAGAGAAACAGAATGGACAGAATTGTGTAGGGAATGAGCAGGTGACATGGGTGAAAGCAGAAACAAGCATATTGTCCTCTCCCACCCAGTCCCATCTTCCTGCATCAATCAGTCAGTGGCTAGTCAATTAACCGGCTAGCAGGAAACCTGGTGACAGAGAGGGTTGGAGCAGATTGGTGACGGGATGGCCTAAGGTCAGCTGCAGCAGAGCTTTACCGAGTCAGTGAGATTCCAACCTCTCAAAGGGAACCTGGAGGATGTCACCAGCTCTGGACTAGTTCACGGTCAATTCCAGCCCCATGTCACCCAGAGTCACAACAAAAGTGGAGTTAGATGTTATTTTAAAATATCTGAGAACCTTGGCTGAGACGTAGAAACTACAGTCACCAGGATTGTAAATTTAACACAAATAACCTTTTATTATTTAATAGTAATATAATTAAACTGTCAAAAATGTAACTGACTATCTAATACCCCTTACCCAACCTCCCCCCCACTCTACAGACACACACGCACATGTGCCGACACACAAACACACACACAGACACAAAACACAGACACACACACAGACACACACACAGACAAACACACAGACACAAACACAGAGGGAAACCCTTTAAAGCGAAAGGGGTAAATGGTCTCCGATGCACTAGGATGGTTTTCAGTTAAAGTCTTTCAGGAGTTCACGCTTTTGCTTCAATGCTTCTTCCTCCCAGGCTTGAGAGGGTTTTCTTTGGCAAGACTGTCTACTTTCTTTGTAGATTCAAGATCATTTCAACGATATGGTAAAGATGTGCCAGGCACTCACTGGTTTCAGATCAATGAAACAGTCATTTACTCCAGCAAAGAGAGAGAGAGAGAGAAGAGAGAGAGAGAGAGGGAGAGAGAGAGTTCCTTCTTCATTCAAGGTCCAATCATTTCTGATCAGTTCTCTCAGAACCATCCCGCAGGAACGAATCAACTAGAACACTGTCCCTGGCCACCCAGCAGCCACTCCGACTGACTTCCTCCAAAGCTGGTTCCTAAGATTCACTTGGTGAGTCTGTATTCTCCTCTCCAAAACACAAATCCTGGAGCAGACTGTCCTGTCTAGCTGGCTGCCTCAGCTAAAGACCACTGCTTAAAGGCGCAGTCCGATTAGGAGCGCACAGGCCAGAAGTAATAAAATAAAAAGAAATGGGAACAAAGAGGATTCAAAAGAAAGGACTCTAACACGGAGAAGGTCAGAGTGCAGTGGAGAGGTAAGCAGTGAAGGGCAGCTACTCATTGCTCCCAACTCACTGAGCCACTGGAGGCTGAAGATAAAGGCTTACACATTGCAAGGGCATCGAGAGGGCGAAACATAGAAACTTATAAAATAGAAGCAGCAGGAGGCCATTCGGCCCTTCGAGCCAGCTCTGCCAGACATCACGATCATGGCTGATCATCGAGTTCAAAACCCTGATTCCATCTCCATTCTCTCTCCCCCCCCCCCCCCCCAATATCCCTTCAGCCCCAAGAGCTGTATCTAATTCCTTCTTGAAATTACATAACATTTTGGCCTCAACTACTTTCTGTGGTAGTGAATTCCACAGATTCCTCACTCTCTGGGTGAAGAAATTTCTCCTCACCTCAGTCCTGAAACATTTACCCCTTATCCTCAAACTATGACCCCTAGTTCTGGACACCCCCACCATCGGGAACATTCTTTCTGAATCTACCCTGTCTAATCCTGTTGGAGTTTTGTAAGTTTCTATGAGATTCCCTCTCACTCTTCCAGACTCCAATCAATATGAGGTTAGAAATAACTTATCAACAGAGGAACCGTGTGAAAATGGTGACTGGGCGCAATAATAAACTCAATCGTCAGCATCGACTTTACCTGTACGAGTAAATGGGTTTAGGGTAGAGCAGATAGTGAGATTCCTGGGTAATGTGAGATGCAATCCTCTGATTGGGATACTGGTCAGCAGGGAGGCCAGGCCCTGGATAACTGGCAATACCAGAATACTGCAAAACAAATACAACAAGCTGAACAAATCATCCGCACCGATTAAAATAATGACGTAGGTCTGAGTGGACTTGTATAACAGTTTCAACAAGAATCTCAAAGTCCTTCACGTACAACAAATGAGTTACTTTGAAACCTCAAATCTCCATCCATGCCTTTGCTATCTCCCAGATGGAGCTATTCAAATGCATTCCTAGCCTTGTCTCCCACCCTGCCACTTCTGTAAGTCTGAATTCATCCAGAACTCTGCTGCTTGCCTCCTAACTCGCACCAGGTCCCATTCACCCATCATCCTTGTGCTCGCCAGGACCAGGGAGAGAAATCATGGCCCCCGGTGCTGTTCCTGTTTCCGGGCCCCTTGTTCCTACCACCCCACCCCACTTTAACTCTCCCCCTCAATCATACATGATATTTCTTTCCCTTTTCAAGATTGACCAATCAATCATAGTCCAAAGATGTGCAGGTTAGAGGGGGTTCTGGGGATAGGGCAGGGGTGTGGGCCTGGGTGGGGTGCTCTTTGAGGGTCGGTACTGTCCCAATGGGCTGAATGGCCTCCTTTTGCACTATAAGTGTTCTATGGACAGTCTGAGTAAAATGAGAATGCCCAGTGTTGGTATCTGGTTACAAACATTGTCTGGTGTATATGCAGCATGGGGTCATTAATATTAGGAGCAGAAACGATATAACACAGTGTTCGTTTGTGTCTATGCTACAGGTGGTCGCACCAGGGACCCGGCTTTGATTCCCGGCTTGGGTCACTGTCTGTGTGGAGTCTGCACGTTCTCCCCACGTCTACATGTATTTCCTCCGGGTGCTCCGGTTTCCTCCCACAAGTCCCAAAAGACGTGCTGTTAGGTGAATTGGACATTCTGAATTCTCCCTCGGTGTACCTGAACAGGCGCCAGAATGTGGCGACTGGGGGATTTTCACAGTAACTTCATTGCAGTGTTAATGTAAGCCTACTCATGACAATAATAAAAATTATTATTAAACAAACCACAGAGTACAACTTTTACTTTACATTACCGTGCAAGATTGTTAATTCAACAGGAAAATACACCATTAGTTATTCCTAACACTGTGCCCGTGATAACATTGATTTGAGTGACTGCCTCAGCCCCCTTCTGCATCTGGTACCAGACGGACATGGTGACAGCAAGTTCTTATTTAGGGGAAATATTCAAAACTTGCCACCCAGATAAAGTCCACAAGATCTTTTTCATTCTGTAGAAGTTGAAGAAGACTTTCTCCTGTCTGATGCATCATATTATCCAACACAATTATTTCATACAAGAGGTTTGTAATTAGATTCGATTTTAACAGCAATCTCACAGGGTAGAAAGATGAAATGACTCCTGAGCAGCAAAGTAGCATGTTGGAAAAAAACTAGGCCTTCACTGTCAATGGAGCCCATTGACAATGAAGCATTGGAGCCCTCAGGTGTGTTTGTGCAACACAACTCAATGGTTCACATTCTGAGTCTGGAGACACTGCTCATTGCGGTTTCTCACTACAATATATTTTCAATATCTACTATGGAACACAACTTTATCACAACATTTTGATACCTTGAAACCCCCGAAAAAGCCCCAAATTAGAGTGGGACAATAGATAAGTGGTCAAAAGGATAAGATTGAAGTCAATGAAAAGGGCAGCACAGTAGTTAGCACAGTTGGTTCACAGCTCCAGGGTCCCAGGTTCGATTCCCCGCTGGGTCACTGTCTGTGCGGAGTCTGCACGTTCTCCCCGTGTCTGCGTGGGTTTCCTCCCACAGTCCAAAGATATGCGGGTTAGGTGGACTGACCGTGCTAAATTGCCCTTAGTGTCCAAAAAGGTTAAGTTGGGGTTACAGGGATAGGGTGGAAGTGTGGGCTTTGGTAGGGTGCTCTTTCCAAGGGCCGGTGCAGACCTGATGGGCTGAATGGCCTCCTTCTGCACTGTAAATTCTATGAAAGACTCTTGAGAATCATGTGCAATACAAACAGGATACTGATTCACTATGGGCCCATTGTGCACTTGCTGGAATCTCAGCCCACAAAGCCTGATCACAGTAAACTTTAATTAGCAACAAAGTAAACAGAACTCCAGCCATGATTCCACCCTCCATTCCCAAGATAATTATGGATGATAAAGGCCATCTAACCCAGTCCATCTCATCCATTCCAGAATGACATATGGAGACTCGAATTATGAGCAAAAATAGGCCATTCGGCCCATCGAACATGCTCCGCTATTGATAACATTGCCTAAGTTTTGCCAGTGAAGTGGGCATTAGAAGGAATTTTACTCTAAAGTAATTCCTCATCCGTGGAACTTTACCCGAATGTTCTTCCAAATTTCAGTGGGACTTTCAAGAATGGACATGATCATTTTCAGGGCCAAAGTCATTGGGAAAGTTTCAATTTCTTTCAGACTATTTTCTAACAATATGAATGGGTCGGGCAGGGTTGGCTATTTTGATACTGGTTCCCACTGGATGACCATACTTGCTGCTGGATGGGTGGAATGGAGCAGTAGATGTGTCGTGCTTGCGACGGATGGCACAGCAATTCATGTTGTCCTGTCTGCTCAAGCGCACACCCTGGCAGGTTATTGTTTTCATACGTGGGGTTCTGTATCTGTAAAAGAATAAAGATCAGGAATGAAGCACATTGAATGACTGAGATGGCTGCTCCTTGCCTGATTAATGGGAGATCCTTTCCCCGGAGGAACGGCCTAGTCAGGAGGCAGAACATTCATCAATGTTTCTAGACCAGCATTGTGTGGACATTGACAGACTCAAGGCCCAACAGAATAAGGAGACCGCTTTCCTTTATATTACACAATTACAGCTGCAGAACAGGTCAGCTCCAACTGAACGTCAAGATCCTGATACTCTGTCTTCACCCTTTTTCCTGCACCATCACTGTTCATGGGTTACCAAAGCTGCTTTAAGTGAGAGGCAGAATTACAGCATTGCCCTCCCACCATGTGCCAGTTTAGCAGCTTGCTTGTGAGGTTATAAGATGATTGGCACATTCACCCAGCTCCTCAAGAATCTTGCATTCCTAGTCAAGCAACCATATCCTTAGGTTGCCTGGAACCCACTTACAGAAATATATCCCTCCAGATTAGGTGACATTGTAATCTTTAACATTTTCAGTTTCTTGCCAAATTTTCCAAATGTTCTCCCGTTCAGTGTCTGTTCTAAATGGATCTTCCATTCAATTCTTGGTGTTTCTTCCACATTAAATAGAAGCATTGAGAATGGCATGTTTTACATGTACAATTATATAGCCTGTAGTGGGACCCAGAATGGTAAGTGATAATGGTGTGAATATTTCATTGCACTATCCAATAGTGAAGTGTCATCAAACCAAATCAACAGTTCTACGGATGCTGCAGTTGCCCGTCAGTTATCCATATTTACACCTGTTTCTGTTTTATGGAATCATCTTAGACCATGTTCCCTAAATTTGGGGACTTCCTGGACTTTTCCTAAATCACATGTGCCAGTGACAGCGGGTTGGAATTGGAACTGCATGTATGATTGTACAATGAATTGTCTGGCTTCTTTTGTCTGTTCCGTGTGGCTGTCTCTGTCCCATCCCGGCTGAGGTAGACCTCCCGCTTTGGCCTGGAAAGTGAAAGTTTCTGAAGAAAGCAGTTCAGGATCAGCAAACACTGAGCCAAGGATCTGCCCATGGACAGTGCACACGTGACATGACCGAGATAGAGTGTAATTATTTGTGGGCCCAATAGATTGATGTGATGTGTCTGGTGTGTGGGTTGAGGGAGTTAGCATGCTTTCCGCTTTTGCCTGCGTGGTGGCTTCTCATTTTCAGCCTGCGCTGACGGCTAGTGGCAATGTGAAAAAGAGGCAAATGTGCGAGGTGGGAGAACGGAGCAGTCGGGCAGAATGGTTTGTTTCTATGCTGTAAATACAAGTGTTACATCTGCCATTTTGGGGTGAGAGTAGTAAGCTGGACACAGATCATTCTGCTCCCTGCGATTACCTACAGTTCTTACTGCATTCGGAGAGTCAGTCGGGGCACCACCCTCGACACAGAGTTGCAAGGTAGTAGGTTCAAGTCCCAGTTCAGGATTTGAGCATAAAAGTTAAATCTGTCACTTCAGTATAGTACTGAGGGAGTGCTGTCCGTGTGGAGATGTTAAACTGTCCTCCCTGGTGTTCAGACTATTTCAGAAAAGAAGAGAACGGGGGTTATTGTGGGTGCCCTGGACGATACTTATTCTCCAATCGACATCAGGACAAAGCTGATTCTCTGCCCATGAGGACATTGCTGTTATTGGGACGTGAAGTGTCCGCAAATTAGCTGCTGTATTTTTTACAATCCAACAGTGACTACACTTCAAAATACTTCATTGGCTGGAAAGCACCAAGGATGTCAGGTGGTCACGAAAAGAGCCATATAAATGCAAGTCTTTCTTTCACATCTGTACTTTTTATATCATCACGTTCTGGAGCCAAGCAAACAGCCCCAACTCATGGTCATTTGATCCATCGTGGAGAATGAAGCTGTGACAAAGAAATCTGAAACAGCAATATCATTGCAGTGCCCCAGAGACATGGGCGGCCTCCTCGCTGTGAGCTGTGACAGGACATCCAGCAACGCTGCAAGTCACTGCTTGCTCTCACCCAGCACTCTTCCAAATGATGTCATTTCTTTACCATCAAGACACTCTCTCCTGTAAAAGCCCCAGTTCCACTCTTTCCCCAATATGTACTTTTATTTCTTTCCAGGTAACTGGAACTTGTACAAACAGAACAAGTTTGTTCGAGCCAAGAAAGATTTAAAATTTGGACAGAATAAATGCTGCTTTTACGTGGAACTCAAAGTGACAGGGTCGAGGTTCTGACAAGTACTGAGCTCTTGTCGATGATAATTTCCTGGCTCTGAATGCTCAGGTTACTCAGAGTCTGCTGTCTCCAATGGTAACGGAGGGTGCCAGGCTTAATGCTTATTCAGAAAGCCAATCACTCGAAGTGGACTTCATGTTGCAGATACTTTGAATGCAAAGGGGTAAATCTCAGTATTTACCATGATAGATTCTACTCTAGGAAGACTCTGCTGTGGGTGGCACAGTGGTTAGCACTCCTGCCTCACAGCACCTGTGACCCGGGTTCAATTCTAGCCTTGGGTCACTGTCTGTGCAGAGTCTGCACGTTCTCCCCGTGTCTGCGTGGGTTTCCTCCGGGTGCTCCGGTTTCCTCCCACAGTCCAAAGATGTGCAGGTTAGGTGGACTGGCCATGCTAAATTGCCCCCCAGTGTCCAAAGATATGTGGGTTGGGTAGGAAGTTCTTTCAGAGGGTCAGTGCAGACTCGATGGGCTGAATGGCCTCTTTCTGCACTGTAGGGCTTCTGTGGGTAATGTTCCATTATTTGAAGTAAATACTCCAGCCGTGTTGCTGCACAGCTATGAACTATTATAAGTAGCCACAAGCTTACCGACTTTCATTTAACCAGTAACATTGATGATATATACTGTGTCACTTGTAAATGGAAATAGTTTTCCCTCGGTGTCATTCTTTTTTAATATAAATTTAGAGTACCAAATTATTTTTTTTCCAATTAAGGGGCAATTCAGCGTGGCCAATCCACCTAACCTGCACATCTTTGGGTTGTGGGGGTGAAACCCACACAGACACAGGGGGAATGCGCAAACTCCACACGGACAGTGACCCAGAGCCGGGATTCGAACCTGGGTCCTCAGTGCCGCAGTCCAGTGCTAGCCACTATGCCGCTTGCCACGCCCCCCCCCCCTCGTTGTAATTCTAGGACAGCTTAACACTCGATATTGTTAATAATAACACATCACAATTTAACACATCCACACTCCTTTATCCTCTAATATTCACCCGTGAGTTAAAATGGTAGATGAATGTCACACAGCCACACTAAGCAGTCATGTGTCATCCTGAACAGCATTTTCCGTCTCAACTTTGAGGTTACCTTAAATCACACTGTAGCCAACCCTCCAGTAACTGAGGATAAAATTCTGCTGTAAATAATGAGGGAATATTTGCTTTCTCTGTCATCTTAACAACTCATTAAGGAAAGAACATTCTCAAAAAGTAGGTTTCAAATTCACATGCTGCTGCAATTTTATTTGTTGAGAAAAACAGCTGTCAGGTTTTCAATAGAAGCGGGTTTTTGGGGACACTAATTAGACAAAAAAGGATTGCATCTTTATAGCGCTCTTCACATCCTTTGGACACCAATGAAATGCTTTTTAAGTGCAGTCACTGGTCAGAAGCTCTGGGTTTCTCGTCCCACTTCAGGGCTTAATGGCCATGGAAGGTGTGTTTATAACGTGGCCAAACAGGTGGGTCATCAGCCAGTAAATCCTTCCCATTCCCTGATAACAGGCGGTAAGAACAGGCTGGATTATCTGCTCAAGTCTATAGTGGGCATTGACCTCATGACATTCCCACTCAGAAGCAACAGAGAGCTGTTTACTGATTCTGAGCTGACACAGTCATTATAAAGTTTTAAAGAGTAAGATACAAATTGGGTCTTGCTATCAGTGCTAACTCATGATCTTTAACAGGGCCAACACTGGTTACATTTCCAATTCGAATCATCATTTGAACTGCTGTTAGCAATGCTGGTTAGTCAATGTTTCACTTCTGCTGAGTGACCGTGAGAGAGGGCACTGGATGTGTGGCTGGACACCCGGGGCGAGGAGGGATTGGCAAAACTTGAGCTGTGTGCAGAATAGAATTACAAAGCCACTGAACTCACTGTGTGTAAAAGTTGTAGCGGCAATTCCATGGAAGCCTGCTGAATGTCGCCCTGTCGCTGGATCAGGACTGAGTTGTTATCGAGAGATTCCGGCATGTAGTTCATGTCTGTTCGATCAATGGGATGTCGCATTCAGTACTGGCAGCTGCTCATTCTGGAGAATCTGCTTCACCAGAAAACCTATTATTAAATAAGAAACTGGTCACTTTTATTTATCAGACAAACATTTTTCTACTTGTCAGTTTTCTCCCCTGGTCTTCCATTTCCAGGTATATTTATTCCTTCTTGGAACACATTGGGAACCAGGAACATTCTGTCGTTTTATCCGAGTGCGCACTATTCATATTTCACAACCAAAAGTAGCAGATATTTTGTCCAAACCATTGGCTACATGTGTATCTCTAACCAGTGTCACGGCACCCTGGGCTAGTGTGCGGTCACTTCCAGCCCCACTGGGCTGGGAGTCCCACTGGGAGTCCCACAGCAGGTCCCACTGGGCTGGGAGTCCCACAGCAGGTCCCACTGGGCTGGGAGTCCCACAGCAGGTCCTACTGGGCTGGGAGTCCCACTGGGAGTCCCACAGCAGGTCCCACTGGGCTGGGAGTCCCACAGCAGGTCCTACTGGGCTGGGAGTCCCACAGCAGGTCCCACTGGGCTGGGAGTCCCACAGCAGGTCCCACTGGGCTGGGAGTCCCACAGCAGGTCCCACTGGGCTGGGAGTCCCACAGCAGGTCCCACTGGGCTGGGAGTCCCACAGCAGGTCCCACTGGGCTGGGAGTCCCACAGCAGGTCCCACTGGACTGCGACACAGGCAAAATAATATTTTATTTAAAATACAATATTTTTCGTTGAGCCAATAATTTGCAGTCACCTCGTTTGTAACTTTAGCTTTAACACAATAACCTTTTATTATGTATAATATAATTAAACAGACAGAAAATGTAACTATCTAATATCCCTCTCCCAAAACCCCCCTTCCTAATAACAGTCGCCACGCGAGTATCACGACCGGCTGGACGAAGTTAGTACCACGCTGTGGGGAGCTCTGCCAGTCGGGGGTGGAGAATGTCGGATGGGGCCTCCTGGCAATGTCCCCCGGCGGCGTGGTGTACTCCCCGGTGACCCCGCTTTTCGGTGCCCGGAGAATCGCCGAACTGGGGGTGGGCCCGATTTTGGCGTCAAACTGGACTCTCTGCCCCGGCGGTGGCCGCGATTTTGACGTCAGGGTGCGTAGAATTCAGCCCCATTTCTTTATGGACTAGTACCAAGTGAAAATGATACAGCAAGATCACAATCTTGTGTGAATTAGATCGGTTCATTATAATAGGCCTTGGATTAGATCGGTTCATTATAATAGGCCTTGGCCCTCTCTACTAAATAGGAAGAGCAGTAAATTAACATGAATTCTCACTGCTTCTCACTATCGATAGACTCTTTTTGAAGTGATTGAGGATGGTACCAGCGCTAGAATATACGACGCTCTGTATAAAAGGAAGTCTGGCATTTATATAGTCCTTCTCCAGCCTCACAACATCTCAAAGTACTTTCCAGCTATTGAAGTGCTTTAAAGTGTAGTCACTGTTGTTATGTAGAAAGCACAGCAGACAATGTTTGCACAGCAGATCCCACACACAGGAATATGATAATAGCCAGATAGCCTGTTTTGGTGAAGCTGTTTGAGGAACAGGTATCAGCCAGCACACTGAGAAAACCCCCTTGCTTTCCTTCAAAATAGCGCTGTGAGATCTTTTACCTTAGAGAGCAGATGGGCCTGAGTTTAACATCTGCTCGGAAATATGCCACCTCTGACAGTGCAGTGCTCCCTCTGTATTGCACTGGAATGTCAGCCTAAAGAGTTACGTCCTTAAATATCTGGAATTAAATTTGACCCCACAATCCCCTGTGCGACCAACTGAGCCACGGCTAATAAACAGCCTGCTGCCATTAGACTTACACAAAGATTGGCCATTTGATTGGGTTATTAGGGAACCTCTGGGCTCCTACTGAACTAATTCCAGGCTCGAGGAGGGGAGAAAAGGTTGCATGGGATGAGGAGGGGGTGAAACAGGACACTGCTGTAAAAAGTATGAGCTAAGTGACAGTACTATCTGTTGGATCAGCATTGAATGACTTGCCATGCCTAATAGCCATTTGGTGGTGTTCCAAGTCAGGACAATGCTGTGGTTTATGCACTCCTGTCCGACGATATCTGATATTGTGCAAACTGACAAACGTTTCATAAAACGTTTACAGCCATTCTAACCAAACAGCAAGTTAGTTTGAAGCTCTCAATGATGGAGCTCATTGTCAGCTGCACTGTATTGGATTTCTAAAATTTTGACTTGAGACCAACTGGTAATTCAAGCCCTGAGCCTTAATTAATTTTACTCGGATGTGCTACTTGCTTGATGTCAGTTATTTTGATACTCCAGCCAAAGATTAGCAAAGCAGCATGTAACATCTCCATCATTTCTCCATTACTACAATCAGAGGTGGAAAGCCCAACTTTGTGTAGTCTCATCAATTAAATCAGATAGCAAACTGCACACAGTTAAATAGCTGAACCTCTGCTCTGAAGGAGCGATACAGACTCGGAACATTCACTCTTTTTCTCTCTCCACAGACGCTGCCAGACTTGCTGAGCTTTTGCTGCATTTTCTGTTTCTACTCCACATTTAAATCACTATTTTGAATGATGGGAAAGTACAGTTCGGAAAGGAGGAATTGACCTTTTGATCTCTTCAAAGAGCAAACCAGTTAACCCCATCTCCACCTTTCCAGGTCCTGACCACTTGTCTGCTCAGATTGTGTCCAGCGGTTTAGACACTCACCCTGAATCTGTGCCCTCGGTTATCGACTCTTCTGACTTTAGGCGGGAACAACCTTTTGGCAAATCAGCGTATTAAAGCACGGCCGCGAATCTCACTTTAATATGCAGTTTCCGAGCTACCCGGGGTCTCCCAGGGGATTAGAGACCCCCAGATATGTTCCTTTGGGCAGGGTGAGACCCTGGCACCACTAGCCTGGCATACTGGCAGTGCCACCTGGGTATCAGCCTGGCATTGCCAAGGTGCCAGATTGGCACTGCCAAGCTGATATCTATTGCACGGTGGTGACCCGGCTGGGGGTGCCGTGCCCGGGGGTTACGGGCAGCCCTGGGGACCGTCCCACAGTTCATTGGGGCTTGGGCGGGGGGTCGGGGGTTCCAGAGATTGGGCCGCCGTTTCAAAATGAGGTCCCGATCTCTCGCTATGCCGAGGAATTCCGGCGAGCGGAGCTCCTCAGTGTACCAAATGGGGCGATGTACGGCCCCTGCCTCACGTTTCCTGCTGACCCCTATCTAACCGGAGTGCCATTTTATAGCGTCTTGTTTCTTGGTACTGCGAGTGTCAGGAAACATGAGGCTAAACGAGCAGTGGGACATTGTTCCCTTTTAGTTAAATGCTGCCCAATATTCTAAGTGGGATGAATTAGTAGTTTAGAAATATTTGGCACATGGTCCTGGCTTTTTAACTCTTTTCCTTTGTTAACGAAGCTCAGGATTACATAAGAACTAGGAGCAGGAGTAGGCCATCTGGCCCCTCGAGCCTGCTCCGCCATTCAATGAGATCATGGCTGATCTTTTGTGGACTCAACTCCACTTTCCGACCCAAACACCATAACCCTTCATCCCTTTATTCTTCAAAAAACTATTTTTATCTTAAAAACATTTAATGAAGGAGCCTCAACTGCTGCACTGGGCAAGGAATTCCATAGATTCACAACCCTTTGGGTGAAGAAGTTCCTCCTAAACTCAGTCCTAAATCTACTTCCCCTTATTTTGAGGCTATGTCCCCTAGTTCTGCTTTCACCCGCCAGTGGAAACAACCTGCCCGCATCTATCCTATCTATTCCCTTCATAATTTTATGTTTCTGTAAGATCCCCCTGATCCTTCTAAATTCCAACGAGTACAGTCCCAGTCTACTTAACCTCTCCTCATAATCCAACCCCTTCAGCTCTGGGATTAACCTAGTGAATCTCCCCTGCACACCCTCCAGCGCCAGTACGTCCTTTCTCAGGTAAGGAGACCAAAACTGAACACAATACTCCAGGTGTGGCCTCACTAACACCTTATACAATTGCAGCATAACCTCCGTAGTCTTAAACTCCATCCCTCTAGCAATGAAGGACAAAACAATGATTAATGTATCAAAACACAGAAAATGGAATAATGGAATTGAGGCTAAAGAGAAAATGCTGGAAAATCTCAGCAGGTCTGGCAGCATCTCTGTAGGGAGAGAAAAGAGCTAACGTTTCGAGTCCGATGACTCTTTGTCAAAGCTAACAGACAGAGAGAGTGGGAAATATTTATACTGTCGAGTGAGAATGAAAAATGAGTCATAGCCACAGAAACCCAGGGAAATGGGGTGCTAATGGCCACAGATACCAAGAGGAAAGAGTGTTAATGGCAGTCCCCAGAGAGAACAAAAGATGTGAAAGGCCAAACATAGAACATAGAACAGTACAGTAAGAAGTCTTACAACACCAGGTTTAAGGTCCAACAGGTTTGTTTCAAACAAACATGTTGGACTTTAACCTGGTGTTGTAAGACCTCTTACTGTGCTCACCCCAATCCAACGCCAGCATCTCCACATCATTGACCAGTACAGCAGCAGAAAAACTAACATCAGAAGGTGAACTGTAGGTGTGGGGGGAGGGGAAGGGGAAGCAAAGAGGAGAAAGGGAAGGAAAGGTGGATAAGATGGGGGGGGGGGGGGGGGGGGGGGGGGGGGGGGAAGGTGTTTAATATATATAAAGAAAGACAAGAAAGAAAGAAAGAAATGGTAAAAGACACTTAAAATGAAATGAGATGAAAACAAATGGGTCGAGGTGGGGTGGAACTGATCACCTGAAGTTGTTGAATTCGATGTTCAGGCCGGAAGGGGCCTAACTGGAAGATGAGATATTGTTCCTCCAGTTTGCGTTGAGCTTCACTTGAACATTGCAGCTATTGCATTCGCTGCTCCCAATGTGGTCTCCTCTATATCGGAGAGACCGAACCCAGACTGGGTGATCGTTTTGCTGAGCATCTTCGGTCTGTGCGCATTCAGGACCCTGACCTTCCTGTTGCTTGCCATTTTAACACAAGACCCTGCTCCCATGCCCACATGTCTGTCCTCGGCCTGCTGCAATGTTCCAGTGAAGCTCAACGCAAACTGGAGGAACAACATCTCATCTTCCGGTTAGGCCCCTTCCGGCCTGAACATCGAATTCAACAACTTCAGATGATCAGCCCCACCTCGACCCATTTGTTTTCATCTCATTTCATTTTAACTGTCTTTTACTGTTTCTTTCTTTCTTGACTTCCTTAATATATATTAAACACCCCCCATCTTATCCACCTTTCCTTACCCTTTCTCCCTTTGCTTTCCCTTCCCCTCCCCCCACAGCTGCAGTTCACCTTCTGATGTTAGTTTCTCTGCTGTCTGTTTGACCTTTCACATCTTTTGTTCTCTCTGGGGACTGCCATTAGCACTCTTTCCACATGGTTTCTGTGGCTATTAGCACCTCGTTTCCCTGGGTTTCTGTGGCTATTAGCACCTCGTTTCCCTGGGTTTCTGTGGCTATGACTCATCTTTCATTCTCACTCCACAGTATAAATATTTCCCACTCTCTCTGTCTGTTAGCTTTGACAAAGAGTCATTGGACTCGAAACGTTAGCTCTTTTCTCTCCCTACAGATGCTGCCAGACCTGCTGAGATTTTCCAGCATTTTCTCTTTCGTTTCAGATTCCATCATCCGCAGTAATTTGCTTTTATCCAGTGGAATTGAGGCTATCAATCAGCTGTGATTTGTATGGAGTGGGCTCAAGGGGGCCATATGGTCGACTCCTGTTCCTATTTCTTATGTATTTTGCGCCTATTTTTTGACAATATAGGCAACTGTTCATTTTTTTGTTTGGGCCATTGCTTTTAGGTTAACAAGTATCGCAGGGGAGTGATGATATGTACACTGTAGGTCACAGTGTTCATGGGGGCCATGATCCAGCGAGGTTCCAGCTGATTGCTGAGGAAAAACCTATCCATCAGCCGACTGAAATCCACTCCTCTGGTACACTCGCATTTAAAAAATGTTTACCTCCAATTAAGGGGCAATTTAGCATGGCCAATCCACCTCTCCTGCATATCTTATTGGGTTGTGGGGGTGAGACCCACGCAGACACAGGGAGAATGTACACACGGACAGTGACCCAGGGCTACGGCTGACACACTATGGTATCTCCACCGAAACACAAAGCCAAAACTACATAAATTCAAAAGGAGCAATGAAACATCTGCATCGCTCAATCCTGGGACAGCGAAAGAGAAGTTTTATTTTCTGCTATATAATCAGATTGACGTGAGACAGATCAGTAGCTGTGGGCCATTATCTGTTGGTCGGGAGGGTTTGGTACAGATAAAGTGACAAGACTGTCAGATTAACTTCAGATGCAGCTATAAATTACTCGACCTCTCATTCGGTTTGTTTAGATTGAAAGCCCTCATCATGATATTGTGTAAGGTGAATGAATGCGTAAGGAAAAGTGAAATCTGTTTGCTATTCTAACACCAACTATTTGACTATTTTCAAATTTACTGAAAAATATAACTCGCAGACAGTCAGATGCTAAACTTTGTATCGCGTATTTTCAAAATTATAATTAGTTATAAAATATTACTGAAACAGACTGTTAAGAGCATCTTGCCCATGCAGTCTCCTTGAAAGTTATTGAAATTAGTCCCACTCCCCTACTCTTTCTCCTTAGCCCTGTAATGACCTTTCCACAAATCCCTCATCCCTGGTATGTTTCAGTCTCTGCACCCTCTCTCAAGTCTTACCATCCTTCCTAGAATTGAACATCAGCACAATAATCTTTCTGTGAAACAATGTTAATGTGGATCAGATGATCTGAACCCTTCGAAACAAGCAAGTGTGATGTGCAGGGCGGGTGAAATCATTATTACTATAATCCTGAAGCAATTTGCCATCTCTCTCAGTTACTTGAAAGGCATCTTACGAATCTCTTCTCAACTCTGCTTTTGGACCCAAATCTTTTCCTGTTTTTTGCTTGGCAGCCTCTCCAGAGGAAGATTGAGGGGGTAACAAAGACATGTGAATGGTCAGTGCTAGGTGTAAGTTCCAGAGGAGTAGCAAGGTTCTATGATAACATGTTCTGTATCAGATTGCTATCTTCCCACTTGAGACACAATAAAAGGATCCTGGTTTGGACATATCGAAGTGTTTGGTGAGTTACTTCATAAAGTACAGGACCAAACACAACAACTGTGTACCACATTTCACTTAGAATCAGAATACAGCACAGAGTGAACGTGAAAACTGCACACAGATAGACCCCGAGGCCGGAATCGAACCCGGGTCCCTGGCGCTGTGAGGCAACCGTGCCAACCACTGTGTCACCCGCTGTTGCAAAGATGCAGGAATTGTGGTTAAAAGGGACACATTGAGTGTGAATATTGGGGAAAGAAACAACAAGTTCCAAACAATAAGTGTAAAGAGCAGGAACCACGTGTATTCAATAGAAAATCAAAGAGAGGGAGAAAGATTCACCTCTTACAACAAGGGCAGGACACAAAAAGGTTCAGAGTCATGTCAGATAACGAACGGTTATTGAACATAGCGGCCATTGCCAGGGCAACAAACCGTTACTGGCTCCTTTACTGGACAGACAACTGCTGAAATGGGGATGGACACTGGAGCAGTTTTGTTGGTACCAAGTGTTTACCACGGGAAGCTATGACATATCGCCTTAAAACCCACAAAGATAATGCTACACTGGTTTAGCACAGTGGGCTAAACAGCTGACTTGTAATGCAGAACAAAGCCAGCAGCGCGGGTTCAATTCCCGTACCAGCCTCCCCGAACAGGCGCCGGAATGTGGTGACTAGGGGCTTTTCACAGTAACTTAATTGAAGCCTACTCGTGACAATAAGCGATTAGTTTTATTATCATTAAGAATCTATACTGGGGAAGTGGTTCTGTTGAGGAGCCGTATCAATGTAAATGTCCAGCTAATTGGATAGGCCACAGACTTGTCCCTGTCCATCATTGAAGGTAACAATCCAACCGTAAGAGGAGAATCTGACCGGAGAATTCAAGCTAAACTGGGCCGAGGCAAATCTCATGAGGAGAGTGTTGTGTATTCACGTTTGTTCCTAGTTGGAACAAGGTCACTTTAAGAGTCTGTCACATGACATATTGATGACATCGACCATTGGTGTGGGCAACTGGGCATCTATCCTAACAGCCTGTAGTGTAAACACCTGTCCAATAAAACTCTTGCTTGTTTGTATGGTTGTGATCTGTAAGCCTATTGTTCCCTCAGCACCTGCTGCAGACCCAATCGGGCAGCTATGTCCTTTCGGACCCGCCCAGCTCAGTCAGTAATGCACAACAAGCACACCTGGTGATGGACAACACCCATCAACTGGGTCAGTATCAGAACGATCAGTGCAGTTGTCCACTCAGTTACTGGGAGGGTTTGTGCAGTCTGCTTTGGAGCTGACATGGTGAAGATAAGATTTGATAGAGGTTTTGATGCACTATCAATTACGCAAAGACGCGAGTAGGATGTAATCGAGGCTTTATTACACAGAGATGTGTGGCCTCCTATAGCAGCTGACAAAATGGCTGCTGTACGGGGAGCACACATATTTATACTCCACCTACTGGGCGGAGCGAGCAGGCAGGGATCTACCTAACTATTTGTAGTACAGGAGCCTTACTGTAAAACACATATACATATCACACACACAGTATATACATCAGTGGTGACTACCACAAGTTTTCAAAATCATTTTTAAATGGTGCCTCGATTAGATCCCCTACTGTGGCCTCAGGATCCCCAACATTTGCCCCGATCGCTCTTGCACTGGCGAGCGGAACTCCTCAGTACAGGAAATGAGACTAAGTGTGGCCTTAGCAGGGTATTCCCCCCGAGGCCCCGAAATAAAACACAGTCCCGATAAATAACGACATCTTTCTCGGTGCTGCGAGTGTCAGGAAACACACGGCTAAATGCAGTCCATAAGACATAGGAGCAGAATTAGGCCACTCGGCCCATCGAGTCTGCTCCGTCATTCAATCATGGCTGATATTTCCTCATCCCCATTCTCCTGCCTTCTCCCCATAACCCCTGATCCCCTTATTAATCAAGAACCTATCTATCTCTGTCTTAAAGACAGTCAGTCGACACGGGACTATTTAATATACGTTACAGCAGGCCCAAAGAAACATCTTTGTCTGTTCATAATCTAATAACACTTTATTACTGAAAGTACAATATTCATGTGGGTAAATGTGATGGCCATTTCACACAGCTAATCCCACAAACCACAAGGAATAAACTCCTCGAGTGGTCAGTTTGTTTTATTAGACAGAAGACGGGCAGCACGGTCTCACACCCGGACCTTCCGGAGCCTGATCTGGTCTCACACCCGGACCTTCCGGAGTCTGATCTGGTCTCACACCCGGACCTTCCGGAGCCTGATCTGGTCTCACTCCCGGACCTTCCGGAGCCTGATCTGGTCTCACTCCCGGACCTTCCGGAGCCTGATCTGGTCTCACTCCCGGACCTTCCGGAGCCTGATCTGGTCTCACTCCCGGACCTTCCGGAGCCTGATCTGGTCTCACTCCCGGACCTTCCGGATCCTGATCTGGTCTCACTCCCGGACCTTCCGGAGCCTGATCTGGTCTCACACCCGGACCTTCCGGAGCCTGATCTGGTCTCACTCCCGGCCCGGATCTTCCGGAGCCTGATCTGGTCTCACACCCGGACCTTCCGGAGCCTGATCTGGTCTCACATCCGGACCTTCCGGAGCCTGATCTGGTCTCACACCCGGACCTTCCGGAGCCTGATCTGGTCTCACACCCGGCCCAGACCTTCCGGAGCCTGATCTGGTCTCACACCCGGACCTTCCGGAGCCTGATCTGGTCTCACACCCGGACCTTCCGGATCCTGATCTGGTCTCACACCCGGCCCAGACCTTCCGGAGCCTGATCTGGTCTCACACCCGGACCTTCCGGAGCCTGATCTGGTCTCACACCCGAACCTTCCGGAGCCTGATCTGGTCTCACACCCGGACCTTCCGGAGCCTGATCTGGTCTCACACCGATCTCACACCCGGACCTTCCGGAGCCTGATCTGGTCTCACTCCCGGACCTTCCGGAGCCTGATCTGGTCTCACTCCCGGACCTTCCGGATCCTGATCTGGTCTCACACCCGGACCTTCCGGAGCCCGATCTGGTCTCACACCCGGACCTTCCGGAGCCCGATCTGGTCTCACACCCGGACCTTCCGGAGCCCGATCTGGTCTCACACCCGGACCTTCCGGAGCCTGATCTGGTCTCACTCCCGGCCCAGACCTTCCGGATCCTGATCTGGTCTCACTCCCAGACCTTCCGGAGCCTGATCTGGTCTCACACCCGGACCTTCCGGAGCCTGATCTGGTCTCACTCCCGGACCTTCCGGATCCTGATCTGGTCTCACACCCGGACCTTCCGGAGCCCGATCTGGTCTCACACCCGGACCTTCCGGAGCCCGATCTGGTCTCACACCCGGACCTTCCGGAGCCCGATCTGGTCTCACACCCGGACCTTCCGGAGCCTGATCTGGTCTCACTCCCGGCCCAGACCTTCCGGAGCCTGATCTGGTCTCACACCCGGACCTTCCGGAGCCCGATCTGGTCTCACACCCGGACCTTCCGGAGCCTGATCTGGTCTCACACCCGGACCTTCCGGAGCCTGATCTGGTCTCACACCCGGACCTTCCGGAGCCTGATCTGGTCTCACTCCCGGACCTTCCGGAGCCTGATCTGGTCTCACACCCGGACCTTCCGGAGCCTGATCTGGTCTCACTCCCGGACCAGACCTTCCGGAGCCTGATCTGGTCTCACACCCGGACCTTCCGGAGCCTGATCTGGTCTCACTCCCGGACCTTCCGGAGCCTGATCTGGTCTCACACCCGGACCTTCCGGAGCCTGATCTGGTCTCACTCCCGGACCAGACCTTCCGGAGCCTGATCTGGTCTCACACCCGGACCTTCCGGAGCCTGATCTGGTCTCACACCCGGACCTTCCGGGGCCTGATCTGGTCTCACACCCGGACCTTCCGGAGCCTGATCTGGTCTCACACCCGGACCTTCCGGGGCCTGATCTGGTCTCACACCCGGACCTTCCGGGGCCTGATCTGGTCTCACACCGGACCTTCCGGATCCTGATCTGGTCTCACACCCAGACCTTCCGGATCCTGATCTGGTCTCACTCCCGGACCTTCCGGAGCCTGATCTGGTCTCACACCCGGACCTTCCGGAGCCTGATCTGGTCTCACTCCGAACGTTCCGGAGCCTGATCTGGTCTCACTCCCGGACCTTCCGGAGCCTGATCTGGTCTCACACCCGGACCTTCCGGAGCCTGATCTGGTCTCACACCCGGACCTTCCGGAGCCTGATCTGGTCTCACACCCGGACCTTCCGGAGCCTGATCTGGTCTCACACCGGTCTCACACCCGGACCTTCCGGAGCCTGATCTGGTCTCACTCCCAGACCTTCCGGAGCCTGATCTGGTCTCACACCCGGACCTTCCGGATCCTGATCTGGTCTCACTCCCAGACCTTCCGGAGCCTGATCTGGTCTCACACCGATCTCACACCCGGACCTTCCGGAGCCTGATCTGGTCTCACACCCGGACCAGACCTTCCGGAGCCTGATCTGGTCTCACTCCCGGCCCGGACCTTCCGGAGCCTGATCTGGTCTCACACCCGGACCTTCCGGAGCCTGATCTGGTCTCACACCCGGACCTTCTGCACTGTACAGATTCTATGATTCTATACACATTAAAATTTTTTTTTGAGTAACCCAATCATTTTTTCCAATTAAGGGGCAATTTAGCGTGGCCAATCCACCTACCCTGCACATCTTTGGGTTGTGGGGGTGAAACCCACGCAGACACGGGGAGAATGTGCAAACTCCTCACGGACAGTGACCCAGAGCCGGGATTCGAACCTGGGACCTCGTCGCCGTAGGCAGCAATGCTAACCACTGCGCCACCGTGCTGCCCTGGGACCTCGGCGCCGTAGGCAGCAATGCAAACCACTGTGCTGCCCCATTCTATACACATTTGAGGTTGGACATGTACCAGATAGCCAATCCCTACATCTAGCGATGGGGTATCTTGCGGCATCTTCATGAAGTTGAATTTCACTTCACCACCTCTGTTGTATTTTAATGGTAGATTATTTATTTTAAAAAATAAATTTAGGGTACCCAATTAATTTTTTTCCAATTAAGGGGCAATTTAGTGTGTCCAATCCACCTACCCTGCACATCTTTGTGTTGTGGGGGTGAAACCCACGCAGACACGGGGAGAATGTGCAAACTCCACACGGACAGTGACACAGGGACGGGATCGAACCCAGGTCCGCGTCGCTGTGAGGCAGCAGTGCTAACCCAGGTCCCTGGCACTGTGAGGCAGCAGTGCTAACCCGGGTCCCTGGCACTGTGAGACAGCAGTGCTAACCCAGGTCCCTGGCACTGTGAGACAGCAGTGTTAACCCGGGTCCCTGGCACTGTGAGGCAGCAGTGCTAACCCGGGTCCCTGGCACTGTGAGACAGCAGTGTTAACCTGGGTCCCTGGCACTGTAAGGCAGCAGTGTTAACCCGGGTCCCTGGCACTGTGAGACAGCAGTGCTAACCCGGGCCCCTGGCACTGTGAGGCAGCAGTGTTAACCCGGGTCCCTGGCACTGTGAGGCAGCAGTGCTATTAATGGTAGATTATTAATTATTTTTCAAGTTTGAATTCTTGTCCATTTGTAAACAGGAAAACCCTGAATACAGAAATCAGCTTCAGCTATAATCAATTGCACACCTTGAATATTCAACCAATCCTCTTGTAGAAATTTAAAAGGGACACTTGGGAATTGTGTGTAATTACCGTGACTTTATCCCATTTTAAGTTTATTTATAATCTTCTTGAAATGATCACCTCTGTACGACAGGTAATTTGTATGAAAAGGTTAGTGTAGACAATGGGCCAGAGGGTTTGTTCGAAGCGGAGTTGGCCATGGGGCAGAATGATAAGACAAGGTGGTCAGAGGATGAGATGGATGGAGACTGTCAATGTGCTGCAACATAAGGCTTGTAATTCAAGCTGGCAAAGCGGTGGATAATTGCACAGGGTAAGTTAGTTTTGCACCAGTAATTGTGTCATGCACAAAGTTTTCCTAAGGACATGTCTAATGATGATGTTGAGTGATGTGTAATTAAGCTGTAAAGTATGTGCAATGGAGCAGCACGATGGAGCTGCCAGCTGTACAGCACCGTGTGTTTCTAATCTTAGCTCTGCCACTGGGACAAGTGCATCGTCATAAGGACAGAAAGGGTAGCAGGGGCTGAGCAGGGGCTGATCCCGGGGGGTTGGAGAATCACCCGGGGCCGGCATCAATCCCACCCCCGCCGTGTCCCGAATTCTCCGTCCCCCGAGATTCGGCGGGGGCGGGAATCACGCCGTGCTGGTCGGCGGGCCCCCCGGGGCGATTCTCCGGCCCGCGATGGGCCGAAGTCCCGCCGCTGACAGGCTTCTCCCGCCGGTGTGGTTTAAACCACCTCTGGTACCGGCGGGATTGGCGGCGCGAGTGGGCTCCGGGGTCCTGGGGGGGCGCGCAGGGCGATCTGACTCCAGGGGGTGCCCCCACGGTGGCCTGTCCTGCGATCGGGGCCCACCGATCGGCGGGCGGGCCTGTGCTGTGGGGGCACTCTTTCTCTTCCGCCCCGCCATGGCCTTCACCAGGGTGGGGGTGGAAGAGACCCCCTCCCCTGCGCCGGTATGATGTCAGCAGCCGCTGATGCTCCGGCGATTGCACGGACTTTCGCCTCGGCCCCGGTTGGCGGGGCGCCAAAAGCCATTGACGCCGGCCGGTGGAGCGGGAACCACTCTGGCGCGGGCCTAGCCTCTCAATGTGAGGGCTTGGCCACTAAAGGTGCGGAGAATTCCGGGGAGGCCTGACGCCGGAGTGGTTGACGCCACTCCGACACGCCGGGACCCCCCGCCCCACCGGGTAGGGGAGAATCCCGCCATTCACCTGAGGGGGGTATACCTCGCCATTCACCTGAGGAAGGAGCTGTGCTCCGAAAGCTCGTGTTTGAAACAAACCTGTTGGACTTTAACCTGGTGTTGTTAGACTTCTTACTGGGCATCTATGGAGAGAGAGAAATTGAATTAACATTTCAAGTTTAGTATGACACCTCAGAACTGCAGAGAGGTAGAATTGTGATGGTTATTAAGCTGTGGGAAAAGCTGTGGGGAGGGCGCCTGGTGCTAAATAGAAGGTCAGGGATAGGTTGGAGGGCCGGAGAGATTAAATGACAAAGATGGAATGGAACACAAGACAAAGGTAGCCATAACATAGAACATAGAACAGTACAGCACAGAACAGGCCCTTCGGCCCTCGATGTTGTGCCGAGCCATGATCACCCTACTCAAACCCACGTATCCACCCTATACCCGTAACCCAACAACCCCCCCCTAACCTTACTTTTTAGGACACTACGGGCAATTTAGCATGGCCAATCCACCTAACCCGCACATCTTTGGACTGTGGGAGGAAACCGGAGCACCCGGAGGAAACCCACGCACACACGGGGAGGACGTGCAGACTCCACACAGACAGTGACCCAGCCGGGAATCAAACCTGGGACCCTGGAGCTGTGAAGCATTTATGCTAACCACCATGCTAACAATAGTATTAAACTCTAAGGGAAGGAATTTCCACCAGTCCCACCCACCCCAGAACTGGAAATTCCCACTCGAGGCTAACAGACTCTTTGACAAAGAGTCATCGGACTCGAAACGTTTGCTCTTTTCTCTCCCTACAGATGCTGCCACACCTGCTGAGATTTTCCAGCATTTTCCCTTTCGTTAAAGATCAGCATTGTCTGAAAGCAAAACATGGGAACGATGCAGACTTGCACGAGGGAGGGAATATATCAAAATGGAGGACACGCGTTTGAAGTTGAGTCAATGCTGAGTCCAGAAGGCTGTAAAATGCCTAATTGGAAGATGAGGGCATTGCATTGGGTTTCAATGTAACATTGTAAAAGAGCAAGGGTAGAAATGTGACTGAGAGAAAGATGGTGAATTGTAATTGGCAAGAGACAGGGAGGTCAGGGTCCACCTCGCAGACTCAGCCTAGTTGTTCCACAAGTGTCACCCAGTCTTCTCGCTCTACGCAGATGACCTGCTCTTGTATATTTCAGACCTGTCGGAGGGTCTGGGGGAAGTAAATCGAACCTTGGGGGAATTTGCCAATTTTTCAGGGTATAAATTGAACGTGGGGAAAAGTGAGATGTTTGCGATCCAGGCAAGAGGACAGGAGAAGAGACTGGGAGAGCTGTGCTTAGAATGGTAGGGAAGAGCTTTCGGTATCTGGGAATCCAGGTGGCCCGGGAATGGGAGGCACTGCACAAGTTAAACCAATCCCGGTTGGTAGAACAAATGGAAGGGGACTTTAAGAGATGGGACATGCTCCCGCTGTCACTGGCGGGGAGGGTACAGACCGTGAAAATGACGGTCCTTCCCAGATTTCTGTTTGTCTTTCAGTGCCTCCCCATCTTCATCCCTAAGGACTTTTTCAAGCGGGTGAATAAGATTATTTCGGGTTTTGTGTGGGAGAGTAAAACCCCACGAGTGAAGAAAGTGTTGCTGGAGCGCAGTCGGAGGGAGGGTGGGTTGGTGCTGCCGAACTTCTGCAATTACTACTGGGCGGCTAATATAGCCATGATTAGGAAGTGGGTAGTGGGGCAGGGGTCGGCGTGGGAGCGGATGGAGGCGGCGTCATGTAAAGGCACCAGTTTGGGAGCACTGATAATGGGACCTCTGCCGTTGTCGCCGGCCGGATACTCCACAAGTCCGGTGGTGGTGGCGGCTCTGAGGATCTGGGGGCAGTGGAGGAGATATAAGAGAGTGGAGGGAGCATCAACTTGGATCCCGATTTATAACAACTACAGGTTTGTACTGGGTAGGCTAGATGGCGGGTTCCGGAGTTGGCAGGGGGCAGGAATTAGAAGGCTGGGGGATCTATTTATAGATGGGAGCTTTACCAGCTTGAAAGCCTTGGAGGATAAATTTGAATTGCCAGCAGGGAATGGGTTTAGGTATTTGCAGGTGCGAGACTTCCTGAGAAAGCCGGTTCCGGCCTTTCCGCTGCTGCTGCCACGGGGGATACAGGATGGAGTAGTTTCCAGTACCTGGGTGGGAGAGGGGAAGGTATCGGATATTTACCGGGAGCTTTCGGAGGCGGAGGAAACACCGGTGGAGGAGCTGAAGGGTAAATGGGGAGAACGAGCTAGGAGGAGAGATAGAGGCGGGTCTATGGGCGGATGCCCTAAGCAGGGTTAATACCTCCTCCTCATGGTCCAGGCTTAGCCTGATACAATTTAAGGTAGTCCATCGGGCACAATTTAAGGTAGTCCATCGGGCACACACGACAGCGGCTCGGATGAGCAGGTTTTTCGGGGTTGAGGATAGGTGTGCGAGGTGCGCAGGAAGCCCAGCAAATCATGTCCACATGTTTTGGGCATGTTAGAGGGTTTGGGCAGGATTTTGCTGAGGCAATGTTCACGGTGCTAAAAACACGGATGGTGCCGAGTCCGGAGGTAGCGATCTTTGGAGTGTTGGAAGATCCAGGAGTTCAGGGGGCGAAAGAGGCTGACGTCCTGGCCTTTGCCTCCCTGGTAGCCCGGAGACGGATCTTGTTAATGTGGAGGGACTCGAATGTAGAGTGAAGGGACTTGGGTTACCGACATGGCTGGGTTTCTCAGCCTCGAGAAAATAAAGTTTGCCTTAAGAGGGTCTACGCTAGGGCTCTCTCGGAGGTGGCAGCCGTTCATCGACTTTCTCGGGGAAATTTAAAAACGTCAACAGATGCAGTATTCCGGTGGGAGGGGCTTCACCTGGAGGGATTGTTTCAGGCAGAGGGTGAGGAGGGAGGAGGTAGAGGGGCAGGAGTTACATCCCGTGCGATTGCGTGGGAAGGTGCCGTGGGAATGGGATGTGGTGTTGGAGGTGGTAGAGGACTGGATTAGGGTGTTTTGGAGAGAATGGTTCCTCTGGAATGCTGAAAGAGGATTTGACGGCATTTTGCATCACACAATCCTTCCCCATTTCACCCTATTACCCTAATCTTCTATTCCTTTCTCGATCATAAGCTGGTTTAGCTTCTCCTTAAATGTATGTCTCCTATTCATCTCAACCCCTCCTGTGGTGGAGAGTTCCAGAGTCTCACTTCTCTAATGGAAACACACATAGATATTTTCAACATTATCTATGGCTTTCTTCGAGCAGTAACTGCAAAGTTTCAGGTCCTGAACAATCATTGTGTTAATGGCAGTACTGGGAGAGGTTGTGGCGTTCTGGGAGAGGGGGTGGCGTTCTGGGAGAGGGGGTCGGCGTACTGCGAGAGGGGGTCGGCGTACTGCGAGAGGGGGGTGGCGTACTGCGAGAGGGGGGTGGCGTACTGCGAGAGGGGGGTGGCGTACTGCGAGAGGGGGGTGGCTTACTGCGAGAGGGGGGTGGCTTACTGCGAGAGGGGGGTGGCGTACTGCGAGAGGGGGGTGGCGTACTGCGAGAGGGGGGTGGCGTACTGCGAGAGGGGGGTGGCGTACTGCGAGAGGGGGGTGGCGTACTGCGAGAGGGGGGTGGCGTACTGCGAGAGGGGGTGGGGTACTGCGAGAGGGGGTGTGGCGTACTGCGAGAGGGGGGTGGGGTACTGCGAGAGGGGGTGGGGTACTGCGAGAGGGGGGTGGGGTACTGCGAGAGGGGGGTGGGGTACTAGTATTGTCACTGGACGGGTAATGCTCTTGCCTCTTGGTTTTGATCCCACAACAGCAGATGGTAAAATTTGAATTAACAAATAAATCTGGAATTAAATGTTTAATGATGACAATACAACCTGAGATAACCATCATGAGGACCATGGGAAATCACTCCGATCTCCCAGTGGGGTTCTTGGGAGTATGAGTTCCCAAGGAAATGGTCAGAGGCCCATCCAGCGGGGACGTGTTACCAAGCCCGTCCCAGACCCAGATTGGTGTTCTGCTAGATCTGGGCTGGGACACCGTGGGTGGGGCTTACTTCGGAGTTCAGAAAAAATATGTTGAAACCTTCAATTTAGTGACTCCTGGATTATTACACTGGCAATGAGGAGCAAGAACTGGAATCCGGACAGCCTTGCTGAAAACAAAACAAAACTCCGGTAAGGAAACGTACAAAGAGAACCCGGAAATGGCACTATTTGGGAAACTTGAGCCCAATGATGCGGGCACGGAGTATTCGCCCCAGTACGTGGCAGGAGTGCGTTATTTCTTTCATGCATAGAAGGTGATTACCGACTAAAGGTAATCCTCTTGGCCGCTTGTGGAGCCCTGATATTTGGTTTGACTACCCGGCAACCCCAGACAACTTAATTAACTGGTAGTATTTTATTAAAATTTAGAGTACCCAACTATTTTTTTTTTAAATTAAGGGGCAATTTAGTGTGGCCAATCCACCTACCCTGCAGATCTTTGGGTTGTGGGGGTGAGACCCACGCAGACATAGGGAGAATGTACAATTTGCTTTTATTCTGCCCCAATGTCTTGGTACATGAGGATGGTGCGCCCTTCCCATTTGGGTTTGTCTTGCCGAGGTCAGGACCCGCTCCTTGTCTTGGAACCAATGGAGCTTGGCGGTGATGGCCTGCGGTGGTTCTCCTGTTTGTGGCCTCTGCTGGAAGAAGCGGTGGGTTCTGTCCACTTCTGGGGGCTTGGGTAAGTTCACCCCCGACCAGCTTACCCAGCATTTGTGCCACTCCCCTGGGGTTTCAGCCGTCAGTGCCGTCCGGCAGACCCGCGATTCGCAGATTCTGGCAGTGTGGCTGGTTCTCTGGGTTCTTCATCTTCGCTTCCAATGAGATGATCCCGTTGCCTTGGTCACTAGCTGCCTTCTCGAGCTCCAGCACCGTTGTTTCCTGTACTTCCAGTCGCTGCTCCGTCCTCTCCATCACTCCCTTGAAAGACGGCCAAGCATCTGTGAGCACCAACTTCATAACCACTATAATCTTCATGGTGTCTCTATGTTTAAAGAGCTCCTGTGAGTTCCATCCATTGGCCTATTGGTGGGTAGGCTGGGATTTGTGTTGGCAACCCGGCTCATTCCGCCATGTCTTGTTCCGCCTCGCTCAACGTGACTGCCATCTCAACCTTTCTCTCCTGGCTCTTGCTGATTTTATTGTCCTTTAACCCCTTGCTTGATTATAGGGCATATCGCTGCATCCGTGATGGTTCTCGGGGAGGGTGGGTGGGGGGTGGGGGGTTGCTTTTAGCTGGCTTATTGCCTAATTTGAAGTTTGCAGTAGGAGAGCCACCTTTCCTGTGACCGCTCAGCCCATCCTCACCGCTGGATGTCTCGGAGGGCTGCGTTCCTGAGGCTGCAGAGAGCCTGAATGAATCTACAGGAAAACCATTACAGCCTGCAAGCGAACTGTCTCTCCCTCGCTCTCCAGAAAGGGCTGGTTTAGCTCACTCAGCTAAATCGCTGGCTTTTAAAGCAGACCAAGCAGGCCAGTAGCATGGTTCGATTCCCGTACCAGCCTCCCTGGACAGGTGCCGGAATGTGGCGACTAGGGGCTTTTCACAGTAACTTCATTGAAGCCTACTCGTGACAATAAGCGATTTTCATTTCATTTTTTCATTTTCAAAAGGCTGTGAGTGCTGTATTCCTGAAACTGCAGAGGCCTGAATGAAACTACAGTAAAGTAAAGTGTAAACGGAGCAAGGTACTAAAAACGCCTATCAGAAACACTCTTTTACTTTGTTTTTTTTAAACCCCCTTTCTTCTCCTATGTTTATCTGTCTTGTGTATGCCTGTGTAGAGGGTGGGAGCAAGTTAAGAAGGGAATTAGGAATTTGTTAACAGTTAACCAGTTGTATATGCTGCAAATTTCATCACAGTTCTTGTTATAAATAAACAGTAATTGTGTTTACATTTACAAACCTGGTGACTGTGATTATTAGGCAGCCAAGGGCCAAAGACATCGGGCATTTTATAAAGAATTATTGGTTAATTCACTTGTGTTGCGACTCTGGGTCAAATGGGGCTGGAATTGACAGTATACTTGTCCAGGGTGTCGTAAAGCGGCCAGTTGCATCTTTCAAGGGAATCCTCAGCAGAGGTAGAAAGAGTCATTGAATAGAGAACACAGTGATGCATTCAGCAATTTCTTTACTCTGCTGGTTTATGGTTTACAATAGAACCATTGAATAAATTCCAGTTTCTTGACCCTAACCATCTCCTACTTATCATGTGTGTACAATCCCTGTACACCTCCATTCACCAACAGGACATCCTGTGTGCCTTTCATTGTAATCCAAACAGTGATCCAACGGCCACGCCCTCCATCTGGTTACATTCACACATCCAACAATTTAACTCCCGTCACTTTCTCCAAATAAAAGATGTTGCCATGTGAACCAAAAGGACCTTAGATATTCTTTCCTTTTAGTGTGATATGTGGAATATTCTACTCCGGTCCCCTCCCTCATCCCTTCTTCCATTGATTACAATGTTAGTGCCACTTCCTGTTATGATCCTGAGCTTAATTTTACTTTGAATTTAACTTCTAGCCCTCCCTGACTTCACATGGTCCATCTCGCCTCTTCCTTTCCCAACTTCTCTATCTTCATCTCTGGGGTGCAGATGCCGGCGTTGGACGGGAGTGTGCACAGTAAGAAGTCTTACAACACCAGGTTAAAGCCCAACAGGTTTGTTTCAAATCACTAGCTTTTGGAGCCCTGCTCCTTCCTCGGGTGAATGAAGAGGTATGAATTTGTCTATATAGATGTTTCTGGAACATACCTCTTCAGACACCTGAGGAAGGAGCAGTGCTCCGAAAGCTGGTGTTTGAAACAAACATGTTTTTAACCTGGTGTTGTAAGGCTTCTTACTGTGTTCATCTCTGGAGTTAGCCTGCCCACATATTCACTAGGTTAATCCCAGAGCTGAAGGGGTTGGATTATGAGGCGAGGTTGAGTAGACTGGGACTGTACTCATTGGAATTTAGAAGGATCAGGGGGATCTTACAGAAACATAAAATTATGAAGGGAATAGATAGGATAGATGCGGGCAGGTTGTTTCCACTGGCAAGTGAAAGCAGAACTAGGGGGCATAGCCTCAAAATAAGGGGAAGTAGATTTAGGACTGAGTTTAGGAGGAACTTCTTCACCCAAAGGGTTGTGAATCTATGGAATTCCTTGCCCAGTGAAGCAGTTGAGGCTCCTTCATTACATGTTTTTAAGGTAAAGATAGATAGTTTTTTGAAGAATAAAGGGATTAAGGGTTATGGTGTTCGGGCCGGAAAGTGGAGCTGAGTCCACAAAAGATCAGCCATGATCTAATTGAATGGCGGAGCAGGCTCGAGGGGCCAGATGGCCTACTCCTGCTCCGAGTTCTTATGTTCTTATCTAATGCAATCCCACTGACTGCCATAGCTACCCTGCTCACACATCTTCTCACCCAGGGACCCCATTCCCTTTTCTTAGGTTCCGTACTTGTTGCATTTGCTCTGATGATGCTGTGATTCTGATGAAATTAACCCCCTCCCCCTTCTCCCTGTACAAGACGTTGCCTGACCTGCTGAGTGTTTCCAGAATGTTCTGTATTTATTCGGATTTCCAGCATCTGCACTATTTTTGTGAAGCTGCCACCTATTTGCCAGTGGATCCACTTTGCTTATTGGAAGAGGTGTAAAATATTCTGGAAATGAACATTCTAAAAGGAAGAAGGCCATAGCAGCCAGCCTGTGTGGCAAATAGCCTGCCTAATGTGAAGAAGGACCAGCAAACTCATTAAAATTGGGTGTGGTAGAACCCTCAAGAGTATTGACAGTCAGAGAGATCTGGGTGTACAGGCCCACAGGTCACTGAAAGGGGCAACACAGGTGGAGAAGGTAGTCAAGAAGGCATACGGCATGTTTGCCTTCATTGGCCGGGGCATTGAGTATAAGAATTGGCAAGTCATGTTGCAGCTGTATAGAACTTTAGTTAGGCCACACTTGGAGTATAGTGTTCAATTCTGGTCGCCACACTACCAGAAGGATGTGGAGGCTTTAGAGAGGGTGCAGAAGAGATTTACCAGGATGTTGCCTGGTATGGAGGGCATTAGCTATGAGGAGCGGTTGAATAAACTCGGTATGTTCTCACTGGAACGACGGAGGTTGAGGGACGACCTGATAGAGGTCTGCAAAATTCTGAGGGGCATAGACAGAGTGGATCGTCAGAGGCTTTTCCCCAGGGTAGAGGGGTCAATTACTAGGGGGCATAGGTTTAAGGTGCAAGGGGCAAGGTTTAGAGTAGATGTACGAGGCAAGTTTTTTTACACAGAGGGTAGTGGGTGCCTGGAACTCGCTGCCGGAGGAGGTGGTGGAAGCAGGGACGATAGTGACATTTAAGGCACTGTTTTTCAAACTTTTTTTCTGGGGACCCATTTTTACCAACCAGCCGACCTGCGCGACCCACCATTTCCTCTTACCTTGTTTGTTGCTGACAAAAATGGAGGAAATGGTTTTGGGTCCCTTTGGCCCCAATGGTCCCTTTGTCCCCCCCGAACTTGAAACAAAAGAGACTGCGACCATATTAAAAAAAAATGCGACCGCACTGCGCATGCGTGCCCGATCATCGGTGCGCATGCGCAGTACGGCCAAATTTTAGAAATCTGTTCCTGGCCATTTTGATGGCCGCTCGCAGACGGCATTATTAAAAATAATGTTGCGCGGGGATTTGCACGATCGGGAGCGCCAGGGCGGACGGCTCCGCGACCCTCCCGACACCCCCCCCCCCCGGGACCCACCCGTGGGTCGCGCCCCTGAGTTTGACAATGTCTGATTTAAGGGGCATCTTGACAAATACATGAATAGGATGGGAATAGAGGGATATGGACCCCGGAAGTGTGGAAGATTTTAGTTTAGACGGGCAGCATGGTCGGCACAGGCTTGGAGGGCCGAAGGGCCTGTTCCTGTGCTGCACTGTTCTTTGTATCTAAGAGAGTTAGACAATCACCTCCTAATTTCTAACCTTTTTTTTTTTCTTTTTTTATAAATTTAGAGTACCCAATTATTTTTTCCAATTAAGGGGCAATTTAGAGTGGCCAATCTACCTACACTGCACATCTTTGGGTTGTGGGGGCGAAACCCACGCAGACACGGGGAGAATGTGCAAACTCCACACGGACAGTGACCCAGAGCCGGGATTCGAACCCGGGTCCTCAGCGCCTTAGGCAGCAATGCTAACCACTGTGCCACCGTGCTGCCCCTAATTTCTAACCTATTGCAACTCAGTATTAAGAACATAATGCCCATCAGAATGAGTGTGCAGCTGCAATTGTAGGGGGAGGTGCTGGTGCAGTGGTACAGCCGCTGGACTCGTGATCCAGGGACACAGGATAAAGCTCTGGGAACCCGGTTTGAAACCCACGGCAGCAGATGGTGGGAATTGAATTTAATAAACATTTGGTATTAAAATTCTAACAATGACCTTGGCATCATTGTTGTAAAAACTCATCTGATTCACTAATTTAGGGAAGGAAATCTGCCGCCCTCATCTGGCCTGGTCTACATGGGGCTCCAGCCGTCTGGCCTGGTCTACATGGGGCTCCAGCCGTCTGGCCTGGTCTACATGGGGCTCCAGCCGTCTGGCCTGGTCTACATGGGGCTCCAGCCGTCTGGCCTGGTCTACATGGGGCTCCAGCCGTCTGGCCTGGTCTACATGGGGCTCCAGAAATTTGTTGACTCTTAACTACCCTCTGAAATGATCCAGTCAGGCACTCAGCTCAAGGGCAATTAGGAATGGGCAACAAAATGTCTTGTCGGTGATGCCTTTATTCTGTAAATGAACTAAAAACCCAGATTTCAATTATTCTTAATTATGTGTTCTATTAAGAAGATGGTCTTGTGAATTTGCAGTTTATCAGTTTCTATGGAGACGGCCGAACGCTATTTGCATCTGCAGCGATTTTCACAAAGCTCTATTGTTCATTTTTGGAGGTGACTGACAGTTGCTCGGATGGCTCAGTTTTTAAAAATCAGTGAATGACTGAGCTACACACAAACAGGCCCCGTGTCTTTGTCAGAGTTAGCTGCGTTAGTCAGAGTTAGCTGCGTTTGTCAGAGTTAGCCGAGTTAGTCAGAGTTAGCTGCGTTTGTCAGAGTTAGCTGCGTTAGTCAGAGTTAGTCAGAGTTAGCTGCGTTAGTCAGAGTTAGTCAGCGTTAGTCAGCGTTAGTCGCATTAGTCAGCGTTAGCTGCGTTAGTCAGAGTTAGCTGCGTTAGTCAGAGTTAGTCAGAGTTAGTCAGCGTTAGCTGCGTTAGTCAGAGTTAGCTGCGTTAGTCAGAGTTAGCTGCGTTAGTCAGCGTTAGTCAGAGTTAGTCAGCGTTAGTCAGAGTTAGTCAGAGTTAGCTGCGTTAGTCAGCGTTAGTCAGAGTTAGCTGCGTTAGTCAGAGTTAGCTGCGTTAGTCAGCGTTAGTCAGAGTTAGCTGCGTTAGTCAGAGTTAGCTGCGTTAGTCAGAGTTAGCTGCGTTAGTCGCATTAGTCAGCGTTAGTCGCATTAGTCAGCGTTAGTCAGAGTTAGTCAGCGTTAGTCGCATTAGTCAGCGTTAGCTGCGTTAGTCAGCGTTAGTCAGCGTTAGTCAGAGTTAGTCAGAGTTAGTCAGCGTTAGTCAGAGTTAGCTGCGTTAGTCAGCGTTAGTCAGAGTTAGCTGCGTTAGTCAGAGTTAGCTGCGTTAGTCGCATTAGTCAGCGTTAGCTGCCTTAGTCAGCGTTAGCTGCGTTAGTCAGAGTTAGTCGCCTTAGTCAGCGTTAGTCAGCGTTAGCTGCCTTAGTCAGCGTTAGTCAGAGTTAGCTGCGTTAGTCAGAGTTAGCTGCGTTAGTCAGAGTTAGCTGCGTTAGTCGCATTAGTCAGCGTTAGCTGCCTTAGTCAGAGTTAGCTGCGTTAGTCAGAGTTAGCTGCGTTAGTCAGAGTTAGTCGCCTTAGTCAGCGTTAGTCAGCGTTAGTCAGGGTTAGCTGCGTTAGTCAGAGTTAGCAGCGTTAGTCAGAGTTAGCTGTGTTAGTCAGAGTTAGCTGCGTTAGTCAGCGTTAGCTGCGTTAGTCAGAGTTAGCTGCGTTAGTCAGCGTTAGCTGTGTTAGTCAGAGTTAGCTGCATTAGTCAGAGTTAGCTGCGTTTGTCAGAGTTAGCTGCGTTTGTCAGAGTTAGCTGTGTTAGTCAGCGTTAGTCAGCGTTAGTCAGAGTTAGCTGTGTTAGTCAGCGTTAGCCAGAGTTAGCTGCGTTAGTCAGCGTTAGTCAGCGTTAACTGCGTTAGTCAGAGTTAGCTGTGTTAGTCAGCGTTAGTCAGAGTTAGCTGCCTTAGTCAGCGTTAGCTGCGTTAGTCAGCGTTAGTCAGCGTTAGCTACGTTAGTCAGAGTTAGCTGTGTTAGTCAGCGTTAGTCAGCGTTAGCTGCGTTAGTCAGAGTTAGCTGTGCTAGTCAGCGTTAGTCAGAGTTAGCTGCCTTAGTCAGCGTTAGCCAGAGTTAGCTGCGTTAGTCAGAGTTAGCTGTGTTAGTCAGCGTTAGTCAGAGTTAGCTGCCTTAGTCAGCGTTAGTCAGAGTTAGCTGCCTTAGTCAGCGTTAGCCAGAGTTAGCTGCGTTAGTCAGAGTTAGCTGCGTTAGTCAGCGTTAGTCAGCGTTAGCTGCGTTAGTCAGAGTTAGCTGTGTTAGTCAGCGTTAGTCAGAGTTAGCTGCCTTAGTCAGCGTTAGCCAGAGTTAGCTGCGTTAGTCAGAGTTAGCTGCGTTAGTCAGCGTTAGTCAGCGTTAGCTGCGTTAGTCAGAGTTAGTCAGAGTTAGCTGCCTTAGTCAGCGTTAGCCAGAGTTAGCTGCCTTAGTCAGCGTTAGTCAGCGTTAGTCAGCGTTAGTCAGCGTTAGTCAGCGTTAGTCACCTGGCTACAGTGTTGGTGCTACAATTAATTGACTTCAGCATGTTGGAATTAGGAATAGGACAAACTGGATTCCTCTTCCGGATCACAATGGAGTGAATCCAATTGGTAAACCAATGGCCAAAGGGCGAAAAAGGACAATAAATGGGTATTGATAAGACACTATTTATTGTGATTGTGAAAGTGTAGCTTTAACGTCCAATTTCCAGCCTAAGCGATGATGATGGTGATTTGATTGTACCAACAGGCACTGAAATGCAGATCTGCAGGTTTAGCACCAAGTGCTGATTAGACACAATTCTCTTGGAAGTGGAAATGTCGCCTGCACTCTCTCTCTCAGAGGATGTGGAGTGGGCTGGTTAGGAGAAAAGCACATGTGGAGGAATAGCCAGGGACCAAGTGAGACAGTGCACAGGGTCTTGGCCATGGAGATCCTGGTGGAGGAGGCTCAGGGGTATAGGTATGTCCAGCACACTCAGAGAAGGTGGGATGCGTCCATGTTTCCCCTGTCCTCACGCCCTTCTTTCAATCTGGCTCCAAATAAAGGGAGATCCTTAGCATGATACCCATCATCAAACATCTATTATCTCCTGTTGGCTTTGATAAGATGGAGACATTGGTTCAAAGCCCACCACAGCAGCTGGTGAGATTTAAACGTAATTAATTAATTCTGGGATTAAAGGTAGTCTCAGTGATGGTGGCCATAAAACTATCATAGAAATCCATCTGGGTCACTAAGGACACCTGCCGTCTGAATCAGATCTGGTTGATACGTGATTCCAGGTGCACAGCAACGTGATTGACTGACCTGCCCTCTGAAATGGCCAATCAGCTCAAGGGTGATGAGGGATGGTTAACAAATGCTGCCCTTGCCACTGATGTCCACTTCCCGTGAAACAAAATTAAATTAGGAAGAGTAATCCAGCACTCACTTTCTTGGATGAAGCGCTCAAGTAAATTTCCAGGATAAATATTGATTGAGTGTCCGTCTTGTCAAATACCCCAGGAAGTCTCCTGGTCTGTTTTAAAAGCTCTTTTGAAGCTTCATCAGCAAGTGAACAATGAAATATGATACACGTTTAAACAGTACTCAATATTCTGCAACAACTGGTTTTCTCCCAATCAGCAGGTCTCTGTGAGGAGGGTAATTAGCTTTAAGCACTAGCCTCAAAATATTGTATTAATGGGTGATAAGCTGCCATCAATTGTTTAACAATCCGAGCAGATGATTCACTTCCTTTACCAAGAGGATGAATTAAAAATGAAATGAAAATCGCTTATTGTCACGAGTAGGCTTCAATGAAGTTACTGTGAAAAGCCCCTAGTCGCCACATTCCGGCGTCTGTCCGGGGAGGCTGGTACAGGAATCGAACCGTGCTGCTGGCCTGCTTGGTCTGCTTTAAAAGCCAGCGATTTAGCCCAGTGAGCTAAACCAGCCCCAGGATTTATTACTCTAAACATTACGGGATGTGGGCGTCGCTGGTTAGGCCAGCATTTGTTGCCCATCCCAATTCCCCTTGAGAAGGTGGTGGTGAGCTGCCTTCCTGAACCGCTGCAGTCCCTGAGGTGTAGGTATACCCACTGTGCTGTTAGGGAGGGAGTTCCTGGATTTTGACCGGCGACAGTGAAGGAACGGCCGATATATTTCCCAGTCAGGGTGGAGAGTGACTTGGAGGGGAACCTCCAGTTGGTGGGGTTCCCAGGTATCTGCTGCCCTTGCCCATCTAGATGGTAGAGGTCGTGGGTTTGGAAGGTGCTGCTTAAGGAACCTTGGTGAGTTACTGCAGTGCATCTTGTAGATGGTACACACGGCTGCTGCTATGCGTTGGCGATGGAGGCAGTGAATGCTTGTGGAAGGAGTGCTGAAGGTGTTGAGCATTTTGAGTGTTGTTGGAGCTGCACTCATCCAGGCAAGTGGAGAGTATTCCATCACACTCCTGACTTGTGCCTTGTAGATGGTGGACAAGCTTTGGGGGTCAGGAGGTGAGTTACTCACCGCAGGATTCCTTTTGTAGTATTTATATGGCTAGTCCAGTTCAGTTTCTGATCAATGGTAACCACCAGGATGTTGATTGCGGGGGATTCAGTGATGGTAATGCCATTGAATGTCAAGGGGCGATGGTTTGATTCTCCCTTATTGGAGATGGTCATTGCCTGGGGCTTGTGTGGTGTGAATGTAACTTTCCCCTCGTCAGCCCCGAGCCTGGATATTGTCCAGGTCTTGCTGCATTTGCACGTGGACGGCTTCAGTGTTTGAGGAGTCGTGAATGGTGCTGAACATTCTGAACATCCCACATCTGACTTTATGATGGAAACATTGATGAAGCAGCTGAAGATGGTGGGGCCGAGGTCACTACCCTGAGGAACTCCTGCAGTGATGTCCTGGAGCTCCAGTCCAGTGACAATACCACTAGCATTCAGATTAAAGCCCCATGTTTGGCCAGCTCAGAGACTTATTCTGTCCATATCTGTGTGGGTCTCACTCCCACAACCTAAAGATGTGCAGGTTAGGTGTATTGGCCATGCTAAATTGCCCCTTAATTGGAAAAAAAATAATTGGATACTCTAAAAAAAATTTTTTTTTAAATACATGGCCCGCCCACCCATGGGAAATCAATTGGGTTGTATGAAGTGCTCACTTAACCATGATTGTCAATTCCCTATTAGTGATAGCCTTCAGCCGCACCGCTAGATGTCTTGGCAGTCGGAGGGGGTCAGACGGACAGGGGCTAGGATTGCCTCCGGAATGGGTACACATGATCCACGGGTTGGCATGGTGGTGCAGCGAGCGGTTGCCCCCCAGCGTCTCCCCACCTCCCCCTGCCCCCTTCCCATGGCGGCCCACTCCTCCAGAGGGTGTCCCGCCCCACCCAGCCAAGGGTCCCCAACCCCCTGCCAAGCACTGCGGTGGCAAAGCCAGCACCCCCGTGCTCTTTGCCTGTGGGCAAAGAAGGCTACAGACTTCCTCGCTCCCCGCAGAAGCCCTTCCGCCAGGTTCAAGTTTTTCCAAAGGAGCACTAATCAGTGCCAGTGTGACCACTGGCTGGGGAGGCTGCTGAATGACGGGAGGCTGCTGAATGATGGCAGGCCATTGGATACGGGGTGGCTCCCGTTAATTGTATGGAAATGGGGCTTAAGTAGTGCTAATTGGTTTCTCGCCTCGCTATGGCGAGATCCTGATTTCGGCTAAGGGAGTCGGCCGGTTGTATCGCAAACTGTTTGCCGCCTGACGGGGTTCTTGTTTTCAGCCTCTCCCGCTATTCACCGACCTCATTTCGCTTGAGCGAGAGGGTAACGAGGCCGGAGAATCGCGTCCATTCTATTCAAGGGCTTTCCCTGTGTATTTCCTGTACACTGTTTAATTGTTCCTGGCAAGTACTGTACATCAACACTTGTCTTTCCCTGTATCCTTGGAAATGAAACTGAATTGTTAACAGTCCAATGAAGGCATTGCAGCGATCAGACAGGGACCTCCGGGAAAGATAGTAAACAAATATTCTTCAACATTTAGAAAGTTGGTTTAGAAAGAAATGTAATTAGAAACACAAAGCAACATTTAGCTCAGCATATTTACCCATACGCAGATTGCAAAATATTTTAAAAAGCTTTTACATTTACACTGTGAATAAACTTTAGCAGAAAGACTGAAAGCCTCTAACTTTCTATTTCCATTTTTTCACTGAAATAAACATTCCCAAAGTTACTTTTTGTTCAATATCCTTTATATAGCCACAAGAAACATCATTGAGTTTTCTGCATCATGAAATAATTCATCAATATGGAAAGTGCTTTATTCAGTTGCTCAGGATATTTCTGCTCAAAATACTCCAGTCTGTTTTGCTGATGTGATCTTCTAAATATTGAAAGTTCTTAAAAAATTAACTAACAGGTTTTTCTTCTGCTCAGCAATGTTCACTGATTTTATTATTCCCAAAGTCAGTCGGTGCACCCGATTAGTTGGAACAAGTTGCGACAGGTAACTTACTTGCCTGTGGATAAAATAGTTTTAAAACTTGCAGCAATTAAATAAAATTTAACATACTGTGCAATCTCGGTCCCATCAGACTTTTATATCCTGATTATTCGTCCAAAGCTACTTCTGTCCATTGGCGGTTAACATGTATCAGTGTCCAGCAAGAGGTTTTTACCATCTTTGAGCTCTGTAAGCTGGCTTTCCTTAGTAACATGCTCTCACCTTTCCTGCTACCTGGCTGCTTTTATATTTAATACTACCAGTAAACTGAGACCAGCTTGCCAAGTTTACTTTGGCTTCAATTTCAACAACTTTAGAGAAAAGAAAATGACGAGGTTTCCTCTTACCTTTTCCTGCTGACCCCCAACGACAATGCAACTCCTTCAGACCCTCGTGAGGAAATGTCATTGAGGAGCAATGGGAGGGGAGAAAAAATTGTAACATCAGGTAGATAAGAATAGCGGCTGGGAGCAGTAAACATGAGCTTTTATGTGCCCCAGGTGTTGCTACATGAGAGAAGGTGAATATATTGTCATATTTGCAATTTTTTGCACAGTATTGGAGACAGCTGGGACAACTTTAATAATTTCTCAGGTCCTTAGGTAGATGAACCACTGATTGCTCACGCAACAGAACTTCACCCTTATTGAATTGTGTTGGTATCTGTGAGGCCATGTGATTCTCTGAAACTTTAAGCAGCTGTCGCACTGGTTGGTGTTGATCAGGTAGTTGGAATACTTTGTTTCCCAGCTCCAGCAAAGTTGTGCAATCAGCAGCAGTAATAAGAGCAATTTTGCTGCTAAAATGTTTTTGTTAAAAAATAAATTTAGATTAGCCAATTATTTTTTCCAATTAAGGGACAATTTAGCGTGGCCAATCCACCTAACCTGCACATCTTTGGGTTGTGGGGGTGAAACCCACGCAGACACGGGGAGAATGTGCAAACTCCACACGGACAGTGACCCAGAGCCGGAATCAAACCTGGGACCTCGGTGCCATTGAGGCAGCAGTGCTAACCACTAGGCCACCGTGCTGCCCTGCTGCTAAAATGTTAACCTTACATTTTCACTGTGGTTCTGCTGGGAACACTGTCACCTTGGAGTAACCATGATGTGGAGATGCCGGCGTTGGACTGGGGTGAGCACAGTAAGAAGTCTTACAACACCAGGTTAAAGTCCAACAGGTTTGTTTCAAACACGAGCTTTCGGAGCACGGCTCCGAAACCTGTTGCTGAAATTGGGCATCAAAACTGGCTTCACCCCCCCCCCCAGATAGACTCAACACTTTTCAATCCAGAAAGTAGTGACCTGAGGCCCATTGATGAATCTGTGTGATATACAGCAAGGAATGGTCTGATCAGGGTGGTCATTATCTCACACGATTGTTTTGATGCCCAATTTCAGCAACAGGTTTGTAGTTCACCTGAAGAAGGAGCCGTGCTCCGAAAGCTCGTGTTTGAAACAAACCTGTTGGACTTTAACCTGGTGTTGTAAGACTTCTTACCTTGGAGTAAGGCAATCGTGGATTCAAACCCTACACCAGACTCTGAGTGAATAGCTCAAGCTGATACAATTGTGTACTACAGGTAACATTGAAATGAGCCTTGTCTGCTCAGGTGAAGCAGTATTGAGAAGACAATACAACAAGATTGCAGTACCTGTGTCTGACTATCTTGATTATTGACAAAATTAAGTTTGACTTCCTTGTGTCCTCCACTTACATGATTCTCTCCTCCTTCATTTCCAATTTGTTCTCCATCCGTCTTTGTGCGTCTCCCAGAAATGCACTCTAATTCCTAAAGTCCTCACTTCCGTTTCTCCACCAGTCAACGTGTAGCAGAGGGAAAGGCTGGCTTCACCCCCCCCCCCCCCAGATAGACTCAACACTTTTCAATCCAGAAAGTAGTGACCTGAGGCCCATTGATGAATCTGTGTGATATACAGCAAGGAATGGTCTGATCAGGGTGGTCATTATCTCACACGATTGTTTTGATGCCCAATTTCAGCAACAGGTTTGCAGGTTTGCACAGTGAGCAAATGGCTTGGGCCCTATTGACAATGTTGCCAATATGGCCAATCCTACAGTGTGTGGAACTGTAGGAATCCCAATGCGTATATTGAGCAGTGAAGTTGGGCTTGTAGTAGACCACGATAGAGAACCGCCTGGCAGATTTCTCAACCAGCACATCAAGGGAAGGGAGCTCATTTGCCAGCTCCATTTCAAAACTCAATCTGAGTGAAGGTTGGGGCCCATTAAGGTGTTCAAGAAAGTTCTTACATGCAGCTGCAGATTCAAATATAACAAACGTATCGGGTGCGATTTAACCACCGCGCTGTGCCTGGCGCAGATCTGGGCGTGAAATAGCGGGAAAGGCCAAAATCGAGATTGACGCTAGGTGTGAATTAGCTTGCTATCTAACCAGCCCGCCCCCGATGGCGCATTCTGATCTTGCTCAGATATGGGGAGCATATCATTAATCCCAATTTAAATAAATTTCCATCTCTTTAGTGAGATTGAAGTTGAATACAACAGCCTCACGGGAATTAATTGCCCCCCCCCCCCCCTCCCAGCAAGAAATCACACAGGCATCGTTTAGTGCTCCTTTTTAAAACGTGAAGTTGGTGGAATGGCTGCTGAAGGGAATTGACGAGGTGAGTAGACATTTCCATTTTCTGATAGGCAGCTCAAGGGCACTGGGAGCATCGGGGGGTTGGGCTTGGTCAGGGGGAGGCCCCTGGGCTGGGGGGGGGGCGGTGGTGATGTTGTGAGGGGCTTTACACCCGTGAGGCCTTCAAGCCATCTTTAAATATTGTGAACACCCATAACGGGGGCAACTAGCTACTGCCTGTTTGTCAGACCAAAAACCTGGAGGACAAAGCCCTGCTTTTGGTTATATCCTGAATACCACTTTGACTCCCTTGGACTGTGAGCAGCCTCTAGCTTCACAGTTGAAGGCTATTGCTAATAATGAATTGGCCTTGTTAGTTGTGAGAGCACTTCACGGCTGCAGGTTGCGTTTGCTGCTTGCTCCTGCTGGTAGCTGCAGATGCCTGGGGGCTGCTGTTTCCTTCCTTTTCTGTAGCCGGAAAGAAGGATAATTTTCTCTAAGATTTCTGGGTCCTGGAACACCGGGCTCAGGGGGATATCTGGGCCCAGAAGGCAATCCAGTTTGAAGCAAGGTGACACTGCAGGACCTGGTGTGTAACATTGATCCAAATGGGCCACCTGTTGACGCCATTGAAGAATTGCTTTCACAGATTGGTGACGCTTTTTTTGCTGGTGAGGTGAGTGCTGTGTGTAACTAGCACATCACTGTAGGTTAAACACAGTGGAAACGCACCTCGAGCGCCAGTGGGATATATGGATGCCAGGATTTGATTCCGGTCAGATTGGGCCTTGTGGGAGGGGCCTGCACAGCTGGGGTTCCTGGATGGAGAATGGCTCTGATACGTTTGTACCATTTAGATTTGGTATTCTTGCAAATGTCTTGAGTGCAAAATTAAATGCTTCAACATGCGTCTTTTTTCAGCTCAATTTAGAGTTTGCAGAGTTTGGGAGATCAGGAAGTAGGCGCCAGAGAATTCAAGTACAGGGACAACAAAAGCATGGGATAAGGATTTTGGAGGGAGAGATGTGATGTGGAAGTGGACAATAGTAGACAATAGTGCTGAAATGGAAAAACTTGTCTCAATCCTGTAAGCAGTACTGTAAATATTGTAAAACCCAGCCAGCAGAAACTAAATACAAGATCCAGTTGATGCAAGGTACAGATAACGCAACAGGCAGTGAGATGAGTAATAAAGGGAAAATGATCTGTGGCATGTTGAAAATAAAGACATGCAGCTGTGGCCAAAGGTGCTCTGACAGGCACAGAAAGTGGCACAGATTTGATCCCAATTGTTGCATCAGTTAACTTCAATGTTGCACACTTTACTGCACTTGGCATTACAAGAAATTAATGGCTTGCTTGTCATGTTGGAAGTGAAATGTTTTTCCACAGCTGTAAGTGCCGGATAGAATATACAGAGATGTGTAGCTTGGCTGCAATAGATTCCGATTTACAAACATTACATCAGAATCAAATGATTTTAATGCATATCAGACTCTTCATTCCCTCATCGTCTGCTGTCCATTTAGCTCTGCTGCTGAACTTTCATAGAATCCTTACGGTGCAGAAGGAGGCCATGTTAGGCCACTCTGGGCTCGTGCACGGTCAATTCCAGCCCCTCAGGCCCCATAGTCACAACACAAGGGAATTAACCAATAACTCTGACAAAAATCCCCAAAACCGTTGACCCTTGGTTGCCCAATAATTACAGTCACCAGGTTTGTAAGTTGAATCACAATTACTGCTTATATATAAGATTCATAGTGAAATATGCAGTGAATGCAACGGAATAGCAACAAGCTAACCAACTACCCCCTTTAACTGCCCCACCCTCTACCCACACACATAAGACAGACAAACACGGAGGGGGGGAGGGTAAAAATAATAAGGGCGAAGGTCAAACGATCAGAGTATTTGCTTCTGATGGTAGTTCTGCAGCAGGGTTTCTGCCCAGCACGCTGGTAGTTCAAAGCCTCTGATTTATAGCCAATGATGGTCTTTCTGGCAGAGTCATTCATCCAGTCTGGTACTTACAGGCCGCAGGCCTTCTGGAGAGTCACTTTAGTTCTTATCAAACTAAGCCTTCAACTCAAAGATTCACATTCAGGTCTATTTCTTTCCTGAGACACTCAATCTCACATCAAACCTTGCCTTCAGCCAGGGGTTTGATTTCAAGCCTTTGTGGTCTTGAGAAAATGACACTCAGACTTACTGGAGAGAGAATCCGCCCTCACAGAGGCTTTACGAGGCAAATGTTAGCTGGATCTGTTGGGAGTGCATCAGTTGGGATCCTCCACCTACTCTGTGAAATGAAATGCAAGCTTTGTGTTCTGAAAAACATACCAGTGGCATCAGATCCAATCACCACCTGTTATCGGGCAGAGCATCACCTTTTGGACCCATTCGTTGGCTGTGAGCCACATCAATCAATCCGGGTCATCACTGATGTCAGTGTAAAACAGCACAGCCTTCTGGATCTTCCTGTTTGAATTAAAGGCTACTCTACCCTAAAGTCACAGGTCCATTAAACATCCACGGGTCAAAAATGTAACAGCAGAAATAAAAAAGGGAAAATAAGGGAAGAAACAGGGAATAAACAGTAAGGACCCTAACAAGCTCGGGGGCTGACGTTTCATAGAATCCTTACAGTGCAGAAGGAGGCCATTCAGCCCATTGAGTCTGCACTGGCCCCCCGAAGGAGCACCCCACCCGGGCCCACGCCCCTGCCCTATCCCCTAACCTCAGTTTCTTTGGACATTAAGGGACAATTTTAATCTTTATTCTTTATTAGTGTCACGAGTAGGCTTACATTAACACTGCAATGAAGTTACTGTGAAAATCCCCTAGTCACCACATTCCGGCGCCTGTTTGAGTACACAGAGGGAGAATTCAGAATGGCCAATTCACCTAACAAGCATGGGCGCGATTCTCCGAAATGGAGGCAGAGTGTTTGCGTCGTTGTGAACGGCTTCGCGGCCGGGGCCCACCAAATAGGCGCCACGCCAACCCGTGAGTGCGCGGGCGACTTCTTCAGCGCGCCAACCCCGACACAACATGGCGTGGGAGTTCAGGGGCCGGCCGCGCAACAAAGTAGACCCGGGGGGGGAGAGGCCGGCCGGGGGGGAGAGGCTGGCCGGCCGATCGGTGGGCCCCGATCGCCAGCCAGACCCCATCGGAGACCCCCCCCCCCCCCCCCCGGGTGAAGGAGTGCTTTTCCCTGCCCCACAGGCCGCCCCCCCAGCCCCCACCCCGACCTTTCGTGCAGAGTTCCCGCCAGCAGTGACCAGGGGTGAATGGCGCCAGCAGGATTCTGCTGTTTCCGCGCGGCCGCTCGGCCCATCCGGGCCGGGGAATTGACGGCCGCCGACCGGCGCCGCACCAAACGCACCGATGCAAATGGCGCTGATTCTCCGCTCCTCGGAGATTGGTGCGCCGGCGCCGGGGCGGCATGGAGCGATTGTGGCGTTTCTCCGGCCCGGCGTGGGGATGGGAGAATCGCGCCCCATGTCTTTCGGGACTTGTGGGAGGAAACCGGAGCACCCGGAGGAAACCCACGCAGACACGGAGAGAACGTGCAGACTCCGCACAGACAGTGACCCAAGGTCAGAATTGAACTCGTGTCCCTGGTGCTGTGAGGCAGGCTACCCTTGAACTTGTGCAGCTCAAACTGATGGACGCAATCTATAAAGGTCATTTCTGAAATGGCTGGACAGCCTTAATCCTGTTCTTAGTGTGTATGGGCCCATTCTTTGGCACTGAATTGGTAGCCTCATTTGGAATGCACATAATGCATGTGGTTCAGGCTGCTTCGAGGGGACTTTACTCTGTATCAAACCCTCCACCACCGACGCACAGTGGCAGCCGTGTGTACCATCTACAAGATGCACTGCAGGAACTCACCATGGCTCCTTAGGCAGCACCTTCCAAACCCATGACCACTACCATCTAGAACAGGGGTGGGCAAACTTTTCCGTGCAAGGGCCACATTCAGAAATTCACAATTCACAAAGGGCCGCATAGTATATTAAGTAAAATAATTACTTCACCCGGTTATGATTCTGGGCGCCTCATATAGAACATAGAACAGTACAGCACAGAACAGGCCCTTCGGCCCTCGACGTTGTGCCGAGCAATGATCATCCTACTCAAGTCAACGTATCCACCCTATACTAGTAAGTAACCCAACAGCCCCCCCCATTAACCTTTAAAAAAATTAAAAAAAAAAAAAAAAATTTTTAAAAAAAAATTTTTTTTTTTTTTTTTTAATGACTTGGAGGGCCGCAGAAATTCCTTTGGCGGGCCGCATGCGGCCCGCGGGCCGTAGTTTGCCCACCCCTGATCTAGAAGGACTAAGAGTTTCCCCTCCAACTCACTCCCCACCCTGACTGGGAAATATATCAGCCGTTCCTTCACTGTCGCTGGGGCAACATCCTGGAACTCCCTCCCTAACAGCACTGTGGGTGTACCTACACCTCACGGACTGCAGCGGTTCAAGAAGGCAGCTCACCCACCACCTTCTGAAGGGCAACTAGGGATGGGCAATAAATATTGGCCTAACCAGTGACGCCCACATCCCATAAATGAATTAAAAAACAATGCTGACCCTACACCAGGAGTTTGATGGAACAATGTAGAGGGAGTTTTGCTTAGCATTAGACCGTGTTTTGTTCCTGGCCTGGGAGTGTTTTATGGAGCAGTCATTGGAAGCTTTACTCTCTATCTAATTAGTCCTGATGTATATACTGAGTCCAAATTGGGAGAATGTTTCATTGCTCTGCACCCATATTCCTCACCGAATAAACACTAAATTTTGCACAAAAGAAGTTACAAAGAACTGTGAAGTAATCCTTGTGTTATGCCTGTTTCCAAATGGTTTAACGCAACTCCTCAGTGATGAAGTCAAAATACCTTTCACCAGTTATCTATGAACATATTTTCAACACCGTCCTTCACCTGTCACAGCATAACGCCGACGGCGAATTCGGGAAACCCGATTGGGCAGAGAGTCGGCCTTGGCGCCAAAATCGTGGTGGGCATCGGGTTCACCAAAGTCCCAATTCTCCGGTGCCTCCCCTCAATTTAAACTTGATCTTTTCCAGCCGGTGAAAGCGGTACAGGCCCCCCAGCCAGGCCACCATCCCGGTTTTGTTGCTGAGAGGTGAAGGCCATCATCCCGGTTTTGTTGCTGAGAGGTGAAGGCCACAATGTTGGCCATCCTCCCCTCCATCAGCTCCGACATTTCCGATACCCCCAAAAATGGCCACCTTAGGGTCCGGCTTCCACCCCCACAATCTTCAATAGCGTCCTAGACACCTCCTTCCAGTATCTCTCCAACTTCTCACAGCCCCAGGACATCAGCTTGTCATTCACTGGCCCTCACCCACACCTCTCTCAGTTGTCTGCCACCCCCTGGAAGAACCCACTCATCCTCACCCGAGTCGTGTGCACCCTGTACACCACCTTAAACTGAATCAAACTCACCCTCGCACACAAGGAGGTCAAATTCACCCTGCACATTGCCTCATTCCACACTCCCCATCCCATCTCCCCTCAATTCCTCCTCCCATTTATTCTTAATCCTCACCACCTGCGCTCGCCGTCCGGCCCTGAGGCTTTCCCCGACTTCCATCCCCCCTATGCGATCCATCACCTCCTCAAATCCTGGCAGCTCCTCCATCACATCCTCTCATCCAGCCTTGGGAATTCCAGCTCATCCAAAAACTGCCCCATATCCCCTTCCTCACCACCTGGATCTGCCCTATGTAAATTCTCACAGTACTCCCTAAACGCCTCGTTAATCTTCCGTATATATCCCCAATCCTGGCTTCCCACTCATATCCGGGAGCAGCAGCCTCTCCAGCAGGGAATCCTCTGGCAGCTTGGGAAACCCTCTCCATTCCTTCCCCGCATTATCCCTCACTTGTATATCCCTGAATTCACTTCCCTTCGGCAGCTCCACCCTCTCCCACAGCTCTTCCAGACCCGCAAACCTCTCCTCCAGGTGTCAGCACCGACATCCCCGCCATCTCCTCAACTGGTTCCACACCCTAACCGTGGACTGCACCATCGGCCGCACTGTGTCCCTCCCAGCGGCAGCGAAAGGGTCACAGTCACCATAGACCTCAGGCTGGACCTTCTCCAGGACTCATCCATCCTAACCCACTCTAACCCTTCTCCTTTCCACCACCACCTCACCTTCTCCCCACTCGCCCTCCGCCCAGTAGTAACGTAGCAGGTTTGACAGTACCAAACCCCCCCTTCTGCCTCTGCAGTAGGGCCCTCTTTACCCTTGGTACCTTCCCCGCCCATATAAACCTCGAGATCGCTGCGTCCAATTTCCGGAAAAAGGCCTTGGGGATAAAGATCGAGAGGGTCTGGAATACAAAGAGGAACCTCGGCAGCACATTCACCTTAACCACCTGGATCCTCTCTGTCAGTGTCAGGTGCAGAGCATCCCATCTCCTAAAATCCCCCCGAACCTCCTCCACCAATGTTGTCACATTCCACTCGTCACCCACTCCCCGGACTTGGACCCCCAGATACCTGAACCGGTCCCTGGCTACCCTAAATGGCAAAACCCCCAAACTGGCTCCCTGACCCACCGCATTCACCGGAAACGCCTCTCTTTCCGACATTCAGCTGTTATCCCGAGAAGGCCCCGCACCTCCCCAGTATGTCCATAATTCACCCCGTCCTCTCGAGCGGGTCCGACACGAACAGCAACAGGTGGTCTGTGTGCAGCGACACCCAGTGTTCCCTACCCCCCCTCACAATCCCCTGTCATTCCACTGACCCCCTAAGGACCATCGCCAAGGGCTCCATCACCAGCACCAACAACACTCAACTCATCTCATTTGTCCGTACACTTGCCACCAGGACTACATACAACAGACACACCCACGCCACAAACCTCGGCCCAACCCCAAACCTTCACAAAATCCCAAACAGGTACTGCCACTCCACCTGGTCGAAAGCCTTCTCCATGTCCATCGAGACCACTATCTCCAGTAGACGTCCCTTCAATGGGGTCATCATCACGTTTAATAACCACATAATGTTCCTGGAAAGTTGCCTTTACGAAGCCCGTTTGGTCCTCAGCGACCACCCCTGTAACACACCTCCATCCTCCCCACCACTAACTTGGACAACACTTTCACATCCGTGTTTAGCAGTGTAATGGGCCTATATGACACACACGCTAATGGGTCCTTCTTCAGGATTAGTGTGACCGATGTCTGGATTAATGTCTCCGGTAGCTCCCCCTTCTCCAGCACCTCGCTAAACATCCCCAAGAGATGCGGTTCCCACTCTGTCGCAATCTCTTTATCGGACTTCACCCGGTAGCCATCCGGCCCCGGGGCTTTCCCCGACTTCCACCCCCCTTATGCTATCCATCATCTCTCCCAAACCCTGGCAGCTCCACCAGCACGGTAGCATTGTGGATAGCACAATCGCTTCACAGCTCCAGGGTCCCAGGTTCGATTCCGGCTTGGGTCACTGTCTGTGCGGAGTCTGCACATCCTCCCCGTGTCTGCGTGGGTTTTCTCCGGGTGCTCCGGTTTCCTCCCACAGTCCAAAGATGTGCAGGTTAGGTGGATTGGCCGTGATAAATTGCCCTTAGTGTCCAAAATTGCCCTTAGTGTTGGGTGGGGTTACTGGGTTATGGGGATAGGGTGGAGTGGTTGACCTTGGGTAGGGTGCTCTTTCCAAGGGCCGGTGCAGACTCAATGGGCTGAATGGCCTCCTTCTGCAGTGTAAATTCTATGACCTCCTCTCCTCATCCAGCCTTGGGAATTCCAGCTCATCCAAAAACTGCCCCATATCCCCTTCCTCACCACCTGGATCAGCCCTATGTAAATTCTCATAGTACTCCCTGAACGCCTCGTTAATCTTCCCCGGCTCCAATATTCCTCCCCCTTCCCTGTCCGTACCCTTAGAATTTCCCTGGACTGGGCTTGTGTCTGTAGCTGGTGGGTTAGCACCTCCACCTCCAATGCCACCACCCGATCACTGTGGTGGGACAGCACCCTCTCCATCTCCCGGATCTGTGACCCCTGTACCTCCAGCCACTTCTCTACTCTCTCCATCGATCCGTTCAGAGGGGCTACTTCTCCCTCGATGGCCTTTGCCCGATCTTCCTGCATCTCCTTTCGTTGTTAGCGGAACTCCTGTCTAATAAACACCATCAGCTGCTCCACCTGGGGCTTTCCGACTTGCAACAACCCTTCCCCTTCCGCCACCTCTCCAATTGCTGGTTTCCTCCAGTTCCTTGGCCAGTTCTTTAACCTTCTTCTGCCTGGGACAGATAACCAGCAGACATGGCACTCCCGGGGGGAACTTCCTGGGACAGATAACCAGCAGACATGCCACTCCCGGGGGGAACTTCCTGGGACTGATAACCAGCAGACATGCCACTCCCGGGGGGAACTTCCTGGGACTGATAACCAGCAGACATGCCACTCCCGGGGGGAACTTCCTGGGACTGATAACCAGCAGACATGCCACTCCCGGGGGGAACTTCTCCTCCACACCTTCAGCTTTCCTGTCTGGGGTAAAAAGAGCTCAAACCAAGGCATACTGGTTCCCCTCTATCCACTCTGCTTGAGACAACCTGGAAAAACGAATAAATTAGTCAGACATAATTACCATTTCATGAAGCCATACTGACTGCTTCATTAGATTGTGATTTTCCAAACGTGATGCTATTGTTTCCTTAATGATTGATTCCAACATTTTTCCAACAATAGATGTCAGATTAATCGGCCTATGGCCACCCAATTTCTGCCCCTCTCCCTTTCTGAATAACATTGGCAGTTTTCCACTCCTCCAGAATCCCAGGATTTTTAGAAAATTACAACCAAAGGTACCCGTTATCTCTGTAGCTACAGCTTTAGGGCCCCAGGAGGAGCTGTCAGGGCCCTAGGGGGCCCTAGGGGGAGCTGTCAGGGCCCTAGGGGGCCCTAGGGGGAGCTGTCAGGGCTCTAGGGGGAGCTGTCAGGGCCCCAGGGGGCCCCAGGAAGAGCTGTCAGGGCCCTAGGGGGCCCCAGGAAGAGCTGTCAGGGCCCTAGGGGGAGCTGTCAGGGCCCTAGGGGGCGCTGTCGGGGCCCTAGGGGGCCCCAGGAAGAGCTGTCAGGGCCCTAGGGCGCCCTAGGGGGAGCTGTTAGGGCCCTAGGGGGAGCTGTCGGGGCCCTAGGGGGAGCTGTCAGGGCCCTAGAGGGAGCTGTCGGGGCCCTAGGGGGAGCTGTCGGGGCCCTAGGGGGAGCTGTCAGGGCCCCAGGGGGAGCTGTCAGGGCCCTAGGAGGAGCTGTCAGGGCCCTAGGGGGCCCCAGGAAGAGCTGTCAGGGCCCTAGGGGGCCCCAGGAAGAGCTGTCAGGGCCCTAGGGCGCCCTAGGAGGAGCTGTCGGGGCCCTAGGGGGAGCTGTCAGGGCCCTAGGGGGAGCTGTCAGGGCCCTAGGGGGAGCTGTTAGGGCCCTAGGGGGAGCTGTCAGGGCCCTAGGGGGAGCTGTTAGGGCCCTAGGGGGAGCTGTCAGGGCCCTAGGGGGAGCTGTCGGGGCCCTAGGGGGAGCTGTCAGGGCCCTAGGGGGAGCTGTTAGGGCCCTAGGGGGAGCTGTCAGGGCCCTAGGGGGCCCTAGGGGGAGCTGTTGGGGCCCTAGGGCGCCCTAGGGGGAGCTGTCAGGGCCCTAGGGGGAGCTGTTAGGGCCCTAGGAGGAGCTGTCGGGGCCCTAGGGGGAGCTGTCAGGGCCCTAGGGGGCCCTAGGGGGAGCTGTTGGGGCCCTAGGGGGAGCTGTCAGGGCCCTAGGGGCCCTAGGGGGAGCTGTCGGGGCCCTAGGGGGAGCTGTCGGGCCCTAGGAGGAGCTGTCGGGGCCAGGGCCTTTAGCCCCATTACTTTGTCTAATAATACTTCTTTAGTGATGGTATTTATTCCTCCTCCACTGAAGGCTAATAGGAGCAAACACAACCTCTGTGGACTGCTCTGACAGCTAACAAGGAGGGGGGGGTGGGGGGGGGGGGGGGGGGGGGGGGGGGGGGGGTAACCTTGTACCCGGGGTGGGAAGGAGGCTGCCACTTACTGCTGTACATCGGGACTGGGCACAGGTGGCAGAGTCCGTGAGGGCCATGGGCCCCACCGCCAGCTGTATGACCTCCTCAGGGCTGCCAGGGTGAGTCTGCAGCACTGTGCCCCTGGCACTAACCCCTGTCCCAAACACCGCAGTGCACCTGGCCTGGCTGTGGGCCAGAAAGAGGGCAGTCGCCAAGGCGGAGGTCAACATCGGGCGAGAAGTGAGCTCCCGCTGATTTGCAGTTCCGCATGGCACGTATGGTTCAACACCCACCCGACCCCCTCATCATCCCTACACCACCCCCAACCCCTCGCCAACCCGACAACACCCCGCATCATCCTCCACCATACCACACCATCCCCGCCACCCCCCTCACCACCCCCACCACCCCCTCACCACCCCCACCACCCCCTCACCCCCCCCCACCACACCCCTCACCACCCCCCCACCACACCCCTCACCACCCCCAAACCACCCCCACCTCCCCCCAACCAACCCCCCACCCCCCCACCTCCCCCCCAACTCCCCCCAAACCACCCCCACCACCCCCCACCACACCCCTCACCACCCCCACCACCCCCAAACCACCCCCTCACCACCCCCCCACCACACCCCTCACCACTCCCCCACCACCCCCAAAACCACCCCCACCACCCCCAAACCACCCCCACCCCCCCACCTCCCCCCCACCTCCCCCCCAACTCCCCCAAACCACCCCCAAACCACCCCCCCACCACACCCTCACCACCCCCACCACCCCCAAACGACCCCCACCACCCCCCACACCATCCCCACCACCCCCCTCACCACTCCCCCACCACCCCCCAAAACCACCCCCACCACCCCCCTCACCACCCCCACCACCCCCAAACCACCCCCACCTCCCCCCAACCAACCCCCACCCCCCCACCTCCCCCCCCACCTCCCCCCCAACTCCCCCCAAACCACCCCCTCACCACCCCCCCACCTCCCCCCAAACGACCCCCACCACCCCCCAAACCACCCCCACCACCCCCAAACCACCCCCTCACCACCCCCACCACCCCCCTCACCACCCCCCACCACCCCCAAACCACCCCCTCACCACCCCCACCACACCCCTCACCACCCCCACCACCTCCAAACCACCCCCTCACCACCCCCCACCACACCCCTCACCACTCCCCCACCCCCCCCAAACCACCCCACCACCCGCAAACCACCCCCCTCACCACCCCTCACCACCCCCACCACCCCCAAACCACCCCCTCACCACCCCCACCACCCCCCTCACCACCCCCACCACCCCCCACACCACCCCCTCACCACCCCCCCACCACCCCCCAAACCACCCTCCAAACCACCCCCTCACCTCCCCACCTCCCCCCTCACCACCCCCACCTCCCCCCCACCTCCCCCACACCTCCCCCCTCACCACCCCCGCCGTGTCCCGAATTCTCCGCCCCCCAAGATTCAGCAGGGGCGGGAATTGCTCCGCGCCGGTCGGCGGGATCCGGCCCGCGATGGGCCGAAGTCCCGCTGCTGACAGGCCTTTTTTTAAAAATAAATTTAGAGTACCCAATTATTTTTTCCAATTAAGGGGCAATTTAGCATGGCCAATCCACCTACCCAGCACATCTTTGGGTTGTGGGGGTGAAACCCCCGCAGACACGGGGAGAATGTGCAAACTCCACACGGACAGTGACCCAGAGCCGGGATTTGAAACCGGGTCCTCAGCGCCGTAGGCAGCAATGCTAACCACTGTGCCACCATGCTGTCCCGCTGCTGACAGGCCTGACCCGCCGGTGGGAATCAAACCACCTCTGGTACCGGCGGGATTGGCAGTGCGAGCGGGCCCCGGGGTCCTGGTGGGGGGGGGGGGGGGTGCGCAGGCGATCTGACCCCGGGGGGTGCCCCCACGGTGGCCTGGCCCGCGATCGGGGCCCACTGTTCGGGGGGGGCCTGTGCCGTGGGGGCACTCTTTTTCTTCCGCCCTGCCATGACCTTCACCATGGCGGAGGCGGAAGTGACCCCCTCCCCTGAGCATGCGCCTATATGACGTCAGCAGCCGCTGACGCTCCGGCACATGTGTGGACTTCCGCCGGCCGGCGAAGGCCTTTCGGCCCCGGTTGGCGGGGCGCCATAGGTCGTTCACGTCGGCCGGCGGAGCGGGAGCCACTCTGGCCCGGGCCTAGCCCCTAAAGGGGCTGGTTTAGCACACTGGGTTAAATCGCTGGCTTTTAAAGCAGACCAAGGCAGGCCAGCAGCACAGTTCAATTCCCGTACCAGCCTCCCCGAACAGGCGCCGGAATGTGGCGACTAGGGGCTTTTCACAGTAACTTCATTGAACCCTACTTGTGACAATAAGCGATTTTCATTTCATTTCATTTCACCTTTGGGGCGGCCCGAAGCCGGAGTGGTTGACGCCACTCTGTCCCGCCGGGACCCCCGACCTGCTGGGTAGGGGGGAATCCCGGCCGATGTGTTCATTAGCTGTATGTCTGTGTGCCATGATGTTTCTGGTGCTCCCCCTATTGTTTAGCTCGGTGTAGTGTATTTACATTAACCCCGTCTGTATTCACAGTGATACACATCACCCCAGCCTCCACTCATGATGTACTGCCTGGGGACCCACCTAGACCCAGCCTTATGGTCCGGAAGGCCAGAAACCCGATCAATTGGCACAGGAGCAGAACACAATATAGAGTTAGGGGATTGGGCACCAACCTGTACAAAAATGTTCCCCGTTTCACAATAAACACCTGTTCACAATGTTTCAACTGGTCTCGGTGCTCTGGGAGAACCGGCCTCGGTGCTCTGGGAGAACCGGCCTCGGTGCTCTGGGAGAACCGGCCTGGACGCTCTGGGAGAACCGGCCTCGGTGCTCTGGGAGAACCGGCCTCGGTGCTCTGGGAGAACCGGCCTCGGTGCTCTGGGAGAACCGGCCTCGGGGCTCTGGCAGAACCGGCTTCAACGCTCTGGGAGAACCGGCCTCGGTGCTCTGGCAGAACCGGCCTCGGTGCTCTGGCAGAACCGGTGTCGGTGCTCTGGCAGAACCGGTGTCGGTGCTCTGGCAGAACCGGTGTCGGTGCTCTGGCAGAACCGGTGTCGGTGCTCTGGCAGAACCGGCTTCAACGCTCTGGTAGAACCCGTCTCGGTGCTCTGGGAGAACCGGTCTTGGTGCTCTGGCAGAAGGGTGTGAGGGATGAGCAGGGCTGGGCTGGCTGCCGGGGGGATATGGGGTTGGGCCAGGGGCCCCAGTTCAGCCCCCACTCACCGTCCCGGTATCCCAGCCCACCACTACCCCTCTCCTCCCTAAAACCCGCCCCCCACCATCCCCACCAACCCAAGGTCCGTTGGCATCGTGTGATGGAATGGCCAGCTTGCATGCAGGGATTGCCAAGGTAGACGGTGGAAGGTGCGACCATGGGCATGAGTCAGATGTGGAGCACCAGAGCTCATCCCAGAGGGGTCATCACCATCCTCCATCCCATGGACCAGACCTACCGTTACTGCCAACCCAGAGCCGCACCGCGTACTGAGGCAGGTGGAATCATGGAGGGGGCACATGGAGGGTGGTTGAGAGAGGAGGCGGTCGGCCGGCAGGGGGATGTGGAGATGGGATGGAGTGTCTGTGCCGCTGGCCAGATCCCCTAGTCGGGCATCCCTTGCCAACAGGGCCAGGCGTACATGTTATGTGGCGTCCTGCACCTGCCCAGACCCCATGTCCAGCCCTCCAGGCTCTCCCCCACATCCTCCTCATTGGACTAGGCCTTGCAGCTATCCTGCTCCTCCAGGACATCACCCCCTCTGCTGTGCCATGTTGTGGAGGGTGCAGCAGGCCACCAGCATGTGGGAGACCCTCCTAGTGCTTTACTGGAGGGGCCCTCCCAAGCGGTCCAGGCACCTGAACTGCATCTTCAAGATGCCGAATCACCACAATCACGCCCCAGTCATGGACATCATTGTAGCAGGTCACCGCGTTGGCCTGTGGCCACGGTTGCAGCTGATAACCCGTCACCTAAAAGCCAACCCCTCATCCGGGGGTGCACCTCGAAGAGGTCAGAAACAGTTGAGTGTGCCAGGATGGAGGCATCATGCACGCTGCCTGGGTATTGGGCGCAGACATGCATGATGTGCAGCTCATGGTCACACATCAGCTGCACGTTCTTCGAGTGGAAACCCTTTCAGTTTGTGTGGAGCGGCCTGTCCTCTGCATGTGCCCGTAGAGGGATATGCATTCCGCTGATCACCCCCTGGACCTGGGCCATCCTGCTGATCCCGCTGAGGGGGATGGCCTATCAGGGGAATTAAACAGCAACCAGAACTGGCTCTGTTGCTCACCAGGGGAGGGCCAAGAGCGAAAGTTATAGGTGACACTATAGTAAAAGGGGCACAGATAGGCGCTTCTGTGGATGTGAAAGAAACTCCAGGATGGTGTGTTGCTTCCCTGGTGCCAGGGTTAAGGATGTCTCTGAACGAACACAAGATATCCTGAAGGGGGAGGGAGAACAGCCAGAGAGCGTAGTACACATAGGTACGAATGACATAGGCAGGAAGAGTGATGGGGTCCTGCAGCATGAGTTCAGGAGCTCTCGGGTTGTAATCTCAGGATTAATCCCTGTGCCATGTGCCAGTCAGGGTAGAAATAGGATGATAGTGCAGCTAAATGTGGTAGTCACCACTGTTGTATACATATCGCATATGAGTGTATTACGGTAGGGCCCCTGTACTACAGGTACAGGGGTAGATCCCTGCCTGCTGGCTCCGCCCAGTAGGCGGAGTATAAATGTGTGGGCTCTCCGAGCTGCAGCCATTTCGGCAGCAGCTGCAGGAGGCAACACATCTTTGCTTAATAAAGCCTCCATTACTCTCAACTCTCGTCTCGTCGTAATTGATAGTGCATCAATTTATTACGCAGAGATTTTACAGCGATGGATCTCTGCATCAAGCCTGATCGCCTGCAGCTGCATCCTCAAGCAGACAACGCCAAGTTGGCCTTCGCCCATTGGCTAGCTGCTTTGAAGCCTACATCAGTTCTGCGACTGAACCACCCTCAGAGACACAGAAGCTCCAGATCCTCTACACGCGGCTGAGCTCCGATATCTTTCCCCTCATCCGGGACGTGCCTACCTACGCTGAGGCCATGGCGAATCAGCTGGCAGGACAGACATTTCCGCTGTGAAGCCCCTGGGGGATCATTTCTGGCCCTAATTGATATGAGATACTAGGCGTGGTCTCATCAGGCTGGCCGTTGGGAAGCAGCCGGGAAGTCGTACCCGCTACCCCACTTAGTGCTTCTCCCGTTAGGTCAAACCTGTTTAACTCTTCTGCCATTTCCTTATTCCCCATATAGGGAGGCAATAACTAACTCCCCAGATTCTTTTTCTAAGGGATCTATGTTCACTTTGACCTCTCTCTCTTCCTTTTTATATATTTAAAGAAGCTCTTGTTGTCAGTTTTTACATTCCTCACGAGCTTACCTTCATAGTTTATTTTCTCTCTCTTTATTATCTTTTTAGACCTCCTTTGCGGGATTCTGAATTTATCCCAATCTTCAGGACTCTCACTGACTTTTGCCTCTTTATATGTTCTTACTTTCAGCTTACTACTCTCCTTAACTTCCTTGATTGGCCATGGTTGGTTTATTTCTCTCTTAGAATCTATCTTCCTTACAGGGATATACGTTTGCTGACAGTCATGAATTACCCCCTAACATGTCTGTCACTGCTTTATTACTGTCTTTGAATTACCCCCTAACATGTCTGTCACTGCTTTATTACTGTCTTTCCTGCTGATCTGTCTGCCGGGTCCCATCTGCATTTCATTGTAATTCTCTTTATTTAAGTTAAGCACAGTTGTTTCTCACTCTCCCGTTGCTTGGACCCAGAGAGTGGGGATAGGCGAGTGGGGTCAGGAGAATCAGAAGTTTAAAAGGTGCTTCAGCCTCTTTCGGGGATTCCAGTTGGGTGCGAGCTTCCGGGGCTAGGGGCTTCTGGAAGGCCCAGTAACAGGGAGGAAGTTTGTCCCTGAGCTTGGGCCAGTCCTTCTGGACTGGAGTGACAGGAAGATGGCTTTCGGAATGGGGTCTCTTCCACATTGATATTGTATATGGCCACAGTGCAGTAGCCTGGTGGGGTAAAGCATGGGGTCCAATCTGGCCGAGCTACCTCTGCTGGTGAATTGGGTAATGGCATGTGTCTTTTTGGGGACGCCAGTGGCCTCTGCGGGATGATCAGCTCTTGCTCTACCTTTGAGTGGCTTATCAGCTGGGTGAGGCAACGCCCTAATTCTTTCTGAGCAAATTTGGGAACTGTTCTGCTTCACGTTTAAATTTGCCAACTAAATCAATGACCGGCTTTCTGGCCAGGATGCTCTCCGAACACGTTCCCTGTCCTCTGGAACACCACTGCCCTCTAGTGGAGGTACAGCTCTGGTTATGCTCTCCGTTAGCTTTTATTTGATTTGATTTGATTTATTATTGTCACATGTATTAGTGTACAGTGAAAAGTATTGTTTCTTGCATGCTGTACAAACAATGCATACCGTACATAGGGAAGGAAGGAGAGACTGCAGAATATAATGTTACAGTTATAGCAAGGTGCAGAGAAAAGATCAACTTAATATGAGGTAGGTCCATTCAAAAGTCTGATGGCAGCAGGGAAGAAGCTGTTCTCGAATCGGTTGGTACGTGACCTCAAACTTTGGTATCTTTTTCCTGACGGAAGAAGGTGGAAGAGGGTATGTCCGGGGTGCGTGGGGTCCTTAATTATGCTGGGGGGAGGCAAGATTCCTCCTCAGCTCTGGGTTATTTAGGAATCCTTTGGCTTCTCCTCCAAATTCGGAAAGGTGGCTTTGCGTAGCCAGACCCCCTGCTCCCCCAGCAGGGGTGTCGCCTCCCTTTGTGTAGCCAGACCTCCTGCTCCCCCAGCAGGGCTGTCGCCTCCCTTTGGTTTTCAATCTGGCCAAAGTCACTCATATTTGTTTGGCAACTTTCCAGGCATCCATCTTCTAAAATTGAAAAGGTTTCAGACAGCCAGACCTCCTCCTCATCCAGGAGGGGTTACAGACGCCCTTCTTTATAAATCTGATGGCCAGGTCTGAGTACTTTCCGTGCCCCTACTTAAAGCCAGAAAGAATGATTCTCCTGGGCATACTTTGGGTGAGTTATAACTGTTTCCTTTTCAGACTTCACTCCCTGTTTTCTTCCTGATTATTTGGCTACATGGGGCATCTCCTTTGCTATTACTTTCTCTGCTGAAGGATTTCTCTGGTTCCTATTTAACGGGAATATTTGGGGATCCATTTCCGATTCTCGGGACCTTCTCTGGACCTTGTTTTATTTTACAGGCCTGGCTTTGGCCTTGCTGCCTTTGAGCAGCTTCTGCCTGAGGTCCCATTCTTTTGCATCTCCTGACCGTATGCACCGTCAATTACCACGAGACGGGAATGGTGGATCAACTGAGGGTTTATTGAACAAGATGTTGTGCCTCCTGTAGCTGGGACCAGAATGGCTGCAGTGCAGGAGAGCGTACACTTTGATACGCTGCCTGCTGGGCGGAGCCAACAGGCAGGGATTTACCGTCGTACCTGTAATATACAGGCAGTTCCGTAATATATACAATAAACCACTAGTGGTGTTTACCACATTCACCCCCTGTTCAATAAAAAGGTCCGGCGGGGTGACGGAAACATTACAGATTGAGTCTGTCGGGGGCTCTGACCCTCCGCCACGATCGCCTCAGTCCTGGTGGTGATGTGGGCGCCGACATGGTCACCAGCGACTCCGGGAGCGTGTTGTCCTCGTCTTTGTCACCCGAGTGGATCCAGTGGGAGGACGGATCCTGCTGGGGTGGGGGCTGCTGGGGAGGGGGCTGCGGTGAGGTTCGCTGGAGGGAGGGTGGGTGGCGCAGGGGTGAATGAGGCAACCGGGGGGGGGAAGGAGCGGTGTCAGGTCGGGGGTCGTGGGTGGGGACCCAGCGGGTGTCAGGTCCCGGAGGGAGACTATGTCCTGGCGCCCGGCGGGGTGTGCCACGTAGGCGTACTGTGGGTTCGCATGGAGGAGGTGGACTTTCTCGACCAAGGGGTCCGATTTATGGCTCCGCACATGCTTCCGGAGCAGGACGGGTCCAGGGACTGTCAGCCATGTTGGGAGCGAGACCCCGGAGGTGGACTTCCTGGGGAAGGCAAACACACGTTCGTGAGGGTCTCATTAGTGGCGGTGCAGAGGAGTGATCGGATGGAGTGGAGCGCGTTGGGGAGGACCTCCTGCCAGCGGGAGACCTGGGGATTTTTAAGCTGCAGGGCCAGCAGGACGGCTTTCCAGAGGGTCCCGTTCTCCCTCTCCACCTGCCCGTTTCCTCGGGGGTTGTAGTTGGTCGTCCTGCTCGAGGCGATTCCTTGCTGAGCAGGAACTGATCATCGCTCACGAAAGAGGATCCCCGATCGCTGTGGATGTGGGTGGGGAAACCGAACAGAGCGAAGATGCTGTGCAGGGCATTAAATACCGTGGCAGGAGGCATGTAGGGGCATGGGATGGCGAAGGGGAACCGGGAGTACTCATCAATAACGTTGAGGAAGTACACATTGCGGTCGCTGGAGGGAGGGGCCCTTTGAAGTCCATGCTGAGGCTTTCAAAGGGGCGTGAGGCCGTCACCAGGTGTGATCTATCTGGCCGGTAGAATTGCGGCTTGCACTCTGCGCAGACTTGGCAGTCTCTGGTGACGGTCCTGTCCTCCTCAATGGAGTAGGGCAGGTTGCGGGCCTTGACAAAATGGAAGAACCGGGTGACCCCTGGGTGGCAGAGGTCATAGTGGAGAGCCCGGAATCGGTCCACCTGTGTGCTGGCACATGTACCACGGGATAGGGCATCAGGGGACTCATTGAGCTTCCCCGGGCGATACAAGATCTCATAGTTATAGGTGGAGAGCTCGATCCTCCACCTCAAGATTTTGTCATTTTTGATCTTGCCCCGCTGCGTGTTATTAAACATTAAGGCAGCCGACCGTTGGTCAGTGAGGAGAGTGAATTTCCTGCCGGCCAGGTAATGCCTCCAATGCCGCACAGCTTCCACAATGGCTTGGGCTTCCTTCTCAACGGAGGAGTGCCGAATTTCAGAGGAATGGAGGGTGCGGGAAAAGAATGTCACGGGTCTGCCCGCTTGGTTGAGGGTAGGGGCCAGAGCCACGTCCGATGCATCGCTCTCCACAAAGGGGAGGGTCTCATCGACCGCGTGCATCATGGCCATGGCGATGTTGGCCTTGATGTGGTTGAAGGCCTGGTGGGCCTCAGCCATCAGGAGAAAAACTGTGGGCGGGCCTTGTCCGCATAGTTAGGGACCCACTGGCCGTAATATGAGAAAAACCCCAGGCAACGTTTCAGGGCCTTGGGGCAGTGGGGGAGAGGGAGTTCCAGGAGGGGCCGCATGCGGTCGGGGTCAGGCCCCAGGACTCCATTTTCCACAACGTAGCCAAGGATGGCTAAGCGGTTGGTGTGGAACACGCATTTCTCCTTATTGTAGGTGAAGTTAAGGAGTTTGGCGCTATGGAGGAATTTTTGGAGGTTTGCGTCGTGGTCCTGCTGATCGTGGCTGCAGATGGTGACGTTATCTAAGTACGGGAAGGTGGCCCGCAGCCCGTACTGGTCAACCATTCGGTCCATCTCTCGCTGGAAGACCGAGACCGCATTGGTGACACCGAAGGGAACCCTAAGGAAGTGATAGAGGCGGCCATCTGCTTCAAACACAGTGTATTAGCTGTCCTCCGGGCGGATGGGGAGCTGGTGGTAGGCGGACTTCAAGTCTACTGTGGAAAAGACTCGATACTGCGCAATCTGATTGACCATATCAGATATGCGTGGGAGGGGGTACGCGTCGAGCTGCGTGTACTGGTTGATGGTCTGACTGTAGTCAATGACCACCCTGTGCTTCTCCCCAGTCTTCATTACCACTACTTGAGCTCTCCAGGGGCTGTTGCTGGCCTCAATGACCCCTCCTGCAGAAGCCGTTGGACTCTGACCTGATGAAGGTCCGGTCCTGCGCACTGTACCATCTGCTCCTCGTGGCGACAGGTTTGCAGTCCGGGGTGAGGTTCGCAAACAGTGAAGGTGGATCGACCTTAAGGGTCGTGAGGCCGCAGACAGTGATGGGGGGGCAGGGGTCCGCCGAATTTCAAAGTCAGGCTTTGGAGGTTGCACTGAAAATCCAGTCCGAGTAACAGGGCAGCGCAGAGATGGGGGAGGAAGTAGAGCCTGAAGTTGCTGAACTCTACGCCCTGAATGGTGAGGGCCGCGACACAGTACCCCCGGATTCATACGGAATGGGATCCAGAGGCCAGGGGGATTTTCTGGGTGACAGGGAGGACCGGGAGGGAGCAGCGCCTTACCGTAGCAGGGTGGATGAAACTCTCTGTGCTCCCGGAACTAAAGAGGCAGGTCGTCTCGTGCCCGTTGATCTTCACCGTCGTCGTAGCGGTAGCGAGGTTGCGGGGCCGAGACTGATCCAGGGTGATGGAGGCGAGCTGCGGAAGATGCTGGGAGGTCCCTGGCTGGTCTGCGGTGGCGGAGGTGGAGGTAGGCGGCAAACGGCCAGACGAGCAGGGGTCCTGAGTCGCGGTCTAAAATGGCCTCGAAGATGGCGGTGCCCACGGGGCACACATGGCGGGCGGCATCAAAGATGGCGGCGCCGACGGGCCGCATGTGGCTTGCGAAGGGAAAAATGGCGGCGCCCCTGGGTGACACGTGGGGGGGGGGTAGAAATGCTGGGCCTGGAAACAGCGGTGACCGACCGGGCCTTGCAAACAGAAACAAAGTGTCCCTTCTTCCCACACCCATTGCAGGTCGCCCTCCACGCCGGGCAGCGCTGCCTGGGCTGTTTGTTCTGCCCCCAAAAATAACACTTGGGCCCCCCAGAGTTGGCTGGCTGCCGAGCGGCGCAGGCTAGCGGTGAGCTGGAGTCGGCAGCTGGTGGGGCCCATGATGCCCACGAGGGTGCCGCACGGTCGGGGGTCTAGGACTGCAGGTTACGGGAGGCCACTTCTAAGGAATTAGCGAGCTGCCTAGTCCCCGCATAATTGAGCGTACCCCTTTCCAATAGTCGCTGGCGGACATACGTAGACGTCATGCCCGTGACATAAGCATCTCTAATTAAAGGTTCAGTGTGTTGGACTGCCGGAACTGCCTGGCAGTCACAGTTCCTACCGAGGATCTGCAGGGCCCGTAAGAAATCGTCCAGAGTCTCCCCGGGGAGTTGCTGTCTTGTGGCCAGGAGGTGCCTGGCGTATACTTGATTCACCAGTTTAACATAATGTCCCTTCAGGAGCGTCATTTCTTCGGAGTAGGTAGGCGCATCCCGGATGGGGAGAAAAATGTCAGGGCTCACCCGTGAGTAGAGGACTTGGAGCTTCTGCGAGTCCGAGGGTTCTTCAGCGGCTGCTCTGAGGTAGCCTTCAAAGCAGACTAGCCAGTGGTCGAAGGTGGACGTGGCGTTGGCTGCTTGAGGGCTCAGCTACAGGCGATCAGGCTCGATGAGGAGATCCATATTGTTCAATAAATTGATGCATCGTCAATTACCACGAGACGAGAATGGTGGAACAAATCGAGGCTTTATTGAACAAGATGTTGTGCCTCCTGTAGCTGGAACCAGAATGGCTACAGCGCAGGAGAGCGTACACCTTTATACACCGCCAGCAGGCAGAGATTTCCGTTGTACCTGTAATATACAGGCAGTGCCGTAATACATACAATACACCACTAGTGGTGTTTACCACAGAGCAGCTCCTGCCTGAGATCCCATTCTTTTGGGTCTCCTGACCTTCTCCACCTTTTTGCCCTTCTGAAGATTTCTGAAGATTTCTGCTGTTTGGTGTTGGCATCTTTATACTTTTTGATGATCTCAGCCTTTTTTGAATCCAGGTAACTTTTCTAGAGCAACTGACGGGTTATTTTGCCCACTGGAGAGTATCTGGACATTTCCCAACTTTCTCCCGCGTGGATTGTTCAGCCTCTCTGGCCTGTTCTGGCTTCTTGGGGCACAATGTCTGGGGCCTGACCAAGTCGTTTCCCTGCAATATAGCTAATTCCCTCTCTGCTGTTTGAATTTGTAATCTCATCTCCAGCATCCTCTGCTGGTGAGCCTCTTGTTCTATTTCCTGACGTGGCGATGCCGGCGTTGGACTGGGGTGAGCACTGTAAGAAGTCTTACAACACCAGGTTAAAGTCCAACAGGTTTGTTTCAAACACGAGCTTTCGGAGCACAGCTCCTTCCTCAAGTGAATGGCGAGGTATACCTCCGAAAGCTCGTGTTTGAAACAAACCTGTTGGACTTTAACCTGGTGTTGTAAGACTTCTTACTGTGTTCTATTTCCTGGAACTCGAAAACTAGCCTCCTCCTTCCCAGCTTTACAGGCCGTTTTGTGGTCAGGGTAGTTTCCTGGACGGTCTCCAATCATTGTTTTGGTCTGATTCTTTTACCTGCTCTGATTGGGACTGAAGTCTTTTCTTCAAAAGTATTTGCAGTATCTCAGGATTTGAGATCTCAGGAAGAACTTCTACCTTATTTTTCTGGCTACAAATCTTAATTCCCTCAATTTAGGGAGGCTAGGATTTCACTTTATTGTGATATAATTTACCATGTTGCTCTAAGAGTTTGCTGTGGTACATTACTTTTCTTAAAATTAGTTTCATTAGAGAACTTGCCTTTTTTGGTTTCCAATTGACTCTTTTATCTTCAATTTGGCTCATCTCTTAATTTGGACTTTGGTCAAATTCAAATTTGGTTTCCCCGACTTGAACTCCCAATTTCTCTTATGGACATGAGGGGATTAATTTAAACAGTCCAGATTTCTACTCTCACTACCCATCCGCAAACAGAAAGGTGTTTTTAATTTCCCTCTTTATAAGTGGTGGCATATTTTCCCCAATCATTAAATTTGGACAGTAAGAAGTCTTTACAACACCAGGTTAAAGTCTAACAGGTTTGTTTTGAATCACTAGCTTTCAGAGCGTAGGTGAGAGACGGACCCCTTTCCTCAGGTGAGGAAGGAGCTGCGCTCTGAAAGCTAGTGATTCAAAACAAACCTGTTGCACTTTAATCTTCTTACTGTGCTCACCCCAGTCCAACGCCGCCATTTCCACAGCATTAAATTTGAAGTGTTGCAATGTTCTATGAATAACTTGTACGGCAAACTCAAAATAAGTGCAAAATAAAAGGGTTGTTTTTTTCATACACACACAATGTGGGAAAGGGGTCCGTCTCTTTTACACTTTTACAATAACTGAGGGATAATGGAAAGAAAGGGATACAGGGCCAGAGCACAACAAAATAATAAGCTATGGTTTTCCCCAAGTCCAAAACCATGTCTAATGCAGGGTCTCTTCTGAGGATAGGCTGCTTCACTGTCACACGGCGATCCATCTTTCTAGAACTGAGACTTTCACAAGGGGAGAAGGCATACAGAATTGAATTATAATAATAATAATTTTATTAGTGTCACAAGTAGGCTCACATTAACACTGCAATGAAGTTACTGTGAAAAGCCCCTAGTCGCCACATTCCGGCGCCTGTTCGGGTACACGGAGGGAGAATTCAGAATGTTCATTCACCCAACAGCATGTCTTTCGGGACTTGTGGGAGGAAACCGGAGCACCCGGAGGAAATTCCCGCAGACACGGGGAGAACGTGCAGACTCTGCACAGACAGTGACCCAAGCCGGGAATCGAACCTGGGACCCTGGCGTTGTGAAGCAACAATACTAACCACTGTGCTACTGTGCCGCCCTCCAGGAAGTTCTGAGGGTTTGGCCAAGAGTGGTATCATGAACGGTACAGGCTTGGAGGGCCGAAGGGCCTGTTCCTGTGCTGTATTGTTCTTTGTTCTAATTCCGGCCACGATCATAGATCATAGAATTTACAGTGCAGAAGGAGGCCATTCAGCCCATCGAGTCTGCACCGGCTCTTGGAAAGAGCACCCTACCCAAGGTCAACACCTCCACCCTATCCCCATAACCCAGTAACCCCACCCAACACTAAGGGCAATTTTGGACACTAAGGGCAATTTATCATGGCCAATCCACCTAACCTGCACATCTTTGGACTGTGGGAGGAAACCGGAGCACCCGGAGGAAACCCACACACACACGGGGAGGATGTGCAGACTCTGCACAGACAGTGACCTAAGCCGGAATCGAACCTGGGACCCTGGAGCTGTGAAGCCATTGTGCTATCCACAAAATGTTACCGTGGATGTGTGTCTCTAGCCATTATTGTAGCTAAGTGCTGTTTTGTATGTCAGTCTTTCTTGTGTGTTTCTTTAAGTTAATATTCTTTTACGTTTGATTACAATAAGACTCGACTGTTCCTCACTGCTTTGCATATTTTTCCTCATATTATGTACCAAATTGAAACTATACACCTCAAAATACGTGTTCCAAGTTACCTTTCTGGGTTTTGGGATACCTTTGCATTTAACATCGACAGGGTTCTTAACAATCCCCAAATCTCTGACTTCATGAATTCAATCTGTCAGGACGTTTCACAACTTTCCTTGATCATGTCCTTGTCAAACTGGGAAGATCAGTAGTGTCTCTTTGAACTTCTTTTTCTTGATTTGGTTGGTTTTCATTGAGAGTTGCAGTATCTGGTTCATCAACTTGTAACTCAACACCTAGTTTTTCCAAATGCAAGATGGATAGATGTCTTTAAGGAATGAAGGTAAGATTTCACCTGTTCCTTCTTACAGTATCCTCTGAAGTATGTACTAAATAAGATATCTGTTGTCATCCTTCACAACAATTACTCCTTCTCTACCTTGGCCTCATATCTGGACCTCTTTTTTTAAACCTCATTGCTGTTATATTTATCTTGATCATTTGTCCCTTGATTGGATTTTGTAGGTTTATATCTCTCTTGCGTTTAACATGTTCTCTATCCTGATCTGTTGAGTTCTCCCCGGTTGCTTTGGATCATAGAATCAGAGAATTTACAGTGCAGACGGAGGCCATTCGACCCATTGAGTCTGCACCGGCCCTTACAAAGAGCACCCTACTCAAGCCCACGTAACTACCCGATCCCCGTAACCCAGTAACTCCCACTTTACAATTTTTTGGACACTAAGGGCAACTTAGCATGGCCAATCCACCTACCCCTACACATCTTTGGACCGTGGGAGGAAACTGGGGCACCGGGAGGAAACCCACGCAGACACGAGGAGAATGTGCAGACTCTGCACAGACAGTGACCCAGTCGGGAATAGAACCTGGGACCCTGGCGCTGTGAAGCAACTGTGCTAACCACTGTGAAACCTTGCTGCCCATCAAAACGCTGCGCCATCAACACTGGACAGGTTGTCTGGAAACATATGCAGGGCGGAGGTGATTTTGTGACAGTTTTGCATTGTTGGCCAGGACGGGGTTCGAACCCGCGACCTTGGCATTATTAGCCCCAACACTCCAACCATCTGAACTAACCGGCCATGGTGTTGCCATTCTTTACTTCTGAAGTAGCCTCTTTGTGAACCCTTTGATAATCCTGGACTGCTATCTCTGAAAATAATTGATATTATTACAAATTATTTTTACCAGGATGTGAAGCTGTGAGGAAGCCATGGAATCAATATTTTGATTTTCCTGAAAAGCCAGCATGCCTGATGTAGCAATAATGACAGTGTCTTGCAACATGGAAGAAGCAAACATGCCTGATGTAGCAATAATGACAGTGTCTTGCAACATGGAAGAAGCAAACATGCCTGATGTAGCAATAATGACAGTGTCTTACAACATGGAAGAGGCAAACATTGCATGGTTTGTTCCATGTCTAGTTCTGAACTTTTTTTAATACTAGCATCTTTGGCTATCACTTTTGGTGGATGGATAGGTGCAGATGGGGCTGGTTTAGCTCACTGAGCTAAATCGCTGGCTTTTAAAGCAGACCAAGCAGGCCAGCAGCACGGTTCCTGTACCCCGAACAGGCGCAGGAATGTGGCGACTAGGGGCTTTTCACAGTAACTTCATTGAAGCCTACTTGTGACAATAAGCAATTTTCATTTAATTTCATTTTTTTTCAGATGTACTTTCTAGAAGATCAGCACTATTGGATGAACATGGTAGTGTAACAGTGTATTCTGTCACTTGTGTTACATCTTCCACCTTCTCAGCACAACCACATGATCATTGCCTTACTCAAGTACTCTCTGGTCTTTGTGTGTGAAGCTTAGCAGTATTCAATTCAAGGTAACGTATCCTCTTTGTGTGTGAGGCTTGGCTTTATTCAATTCAAGGTAGTCTACAGGGCATATATGGCAGTGGCCAGGATGAGTAGGTTATTTGAGGGGGAGGAGGATAGGTGCGGGCGGTGCGCGGGTGGGCCTGTGAACCATGTCCACATATTTTGGGCCTGTCCGAAGCTGGAAGGATTCTGGCGGGGGTTTGCTGACATTATGTCTGAGATGTTGAGGGTGAAGGTGGTCCTGGGTCTAGAAATGGCAATCTTTGGAGTGATGGAAACCCGGGAGACCAGGGGGCGGGATAAGCCGATGTGCTGGCCTTTGCCTCCCTGGTAGCTCGGAGATGGACCTTGCTGGAATGGAGGGTCTCGGGGCTGGCAAAACCAGGGGTGCAGGTGAGCAACCTTGCGGAATTCTGCAGGTTGGAAAAGATCAAGTTCGCTTCGAGACAGTCTGTGGAGGGGTTTGCCCAGAGATGGAAACCAGAATAGTTCAGAAGTCAGCTGCGGGGGGTGGGGGGTTGTTGGGGTAGAGGCAGGGAGGGTGGACGGTGGAGTGTTAAGATATTTATTTGCTATGTGAATTCTTGTTTGCTCTCTTTTTGGTTGCCGTTGTGTTTGATGTATATATATATATATATATACAAATGCCTTAATAAAAACATTAAAAAAAAAGTACTCTCTGGTCTAATTGGTTTACTGTGGCTTCAGGGAGAACAGGTTCACTCACAGCCTCCTGGGCATCTTACTGGAAAGCACTGAATTACCAATCTCTGTGAACAGTGCCAGAAAAATCAGCACTGAAATCCTAATCCAGATCTTCAATGGATAGTTTCAAGGGGTTCAGTTTTGATGTCATCCACTGTCTTGATGATATTGAGGTCAACACAAGCATTTCAACTTCGAAGAGAGAATTCCTGATTGCAACATATAAAGTGGGATCCTCTCAATCTCTCCCTCAATGCCAGCAAAACTAAAGAGCTGGTCATTGACTTCAGGAAGCAAAGTACTGTACACACCCCTGTCAGCATCAATGGAGCCGAGGTGGAGATGGTTAGCCGTTTCAAATTCCTAGAGGTGCACATCACCAAAAATCTGTCCTGGTCCACCCACATCGACGCTACCACCAAGAAAGCACAACAGCGCCTATACTTCCTCAGGAAATTAAGGAAATTCGGCATGTCCACATTAACCTTTACCAACTTTTACAGATGCACTTTAGAAAGCATCCTATCTGGCTGCATCACAGCCTGGTATGGCAACTGCTCGGCCCAGGACCGCAAGGTACTTCAGAGAGTCGTGAATACCGCCCAGTCCATCACACAAACCTGCCTCCCATCCATGGACTCCATCTACACCTCCCGCTGCCGGGGGAAAGCGGGCAGCATAATCAAAGACCCCTCCCACCCGGCTTACTCACTCTTCCAACTTCTTCCATCGGGCAGGAGATTCAGAAGTCTGAGAACATGCACGAACACTCAAAAACAGCTTCTTCCCCACTGTTACCAGACTCCTAAATGACCCTCTTATTGACTGACCTCATTAACACTACACCCTGTATTCTTCATCCGATGCCAATGCTTATGTAGTACATTGTATATCTTGTGTTGCCCTATTATGTATTTTCTTGAATTTTGTTTAATTCCCTTTTCTTCCCATGTACTGAATGATCTGTTGAGCTGCTCGCAGAAAAATACTTTTCACTGTACCTCGGTACACGTGACAATAAACAAATCCAATCCAATCCAATCCATCCCGTCACACACGTTTTCTGGTGCAGGACAGGGTTTCTTCGTCCCGGCAGCCGGACAATGGAGTTTCCCAGTGTGGGCACCCCCACGCTGTTGGGAAATCTGCCGGCGTGAGTGCGCTGCAGGCGAAATGGAGGATCCCATCATCACAGAATCCAGCCCATAATGTTTGCAGTATCTGTTTTCTCTTGCACTAATGTATTGCCTGTAACATACCTGTAACTTGTAGTTTGACCATGTAACAGGGTTTCAGTTGGCTTCAGGTATTCTGTCGTTAACCAGTCCCTTGTTTGATAAAACTGTTATACTTGTTCCTGTATCCAGTTGGTGATATGCCCATTGACACTAATATCTGCATTGCTGAGTGCATATTTAGGGTCTTTGATCTCACCCAGGAACCATTTTTGTTCTTCTTGTTGAAATTCCTTATAAGGTGAGAGGTTCTACTGCGATACATTTTGCCTAAGTGTCCTAAACAGTGGAAACATTCTGTAGTGCTTGCTGGACATTGTCATGCCTTATGGGTCTTTTTGATACCACAGTGCTGACATGGTTTGATGGCATCATGTACTTTCCATCAGCAATGGTAACGCCATTGAATGTCAAGGGGGTGATGGTTAGATCCTCTCTTGTAGGAGATGGTCATTGCCTGTGCACTTGCGTGATGGGAATGTAACTTGCCACTTGTCAGCCCAAGCCTGGATATTGTCCAGGTCTTGCTGCATTTGGACATGGACTGCTTCATTATCTGAGGAGTCGCAAACGGTGCTGAGCATTGTGCAGTCATCTGCAAATATCCCCACTTCTGACCTTATGATGGAAGGGAGGTCATTGATGATGTTTTATATTTTGTTGTAGTAATGTTATTAAAAACACTGGGTTTAAGATAGACAGGCAGCGTGTCTACTAAAGCTGTAATTAAGAAGTTGTAAAAGTGAGGTAACTATTGTTTCTAACCACTTACTTGTTTATATGTAGACGAATAACAGGATATTGTTTTGATTGCTGGAGATTCCCTGGGGTATAGATAATTTGAGGGATTGAGGTTAGTCCTAGCTAAGCAGATCATGGGATATCTTAGTGAGATACGGATGATGGAAGTAATAGGAGGTGCCAGGTCTGTTTGTAGTTTGTAGTTTTACCAAATGCTGTTAAGTTTCACAAAAGGATCTGACAAGTCAGAAGTATACTGGATCTGCTCTTTAAAGGGTCTCTCTCCAAAAGCTCTACACAGAGGACAGCAAGTAAACCTGTTTTGTTAACTTTATTTATAAGTGGCATTTGAACTGTATTGGGTTGCTTGGTTGGAATATTTATCATGAAGGTGTAGGGCATAAATTAAAGTTTGTCCTTTTATTTATAAACTGTTTAACTGTTAATTGTAAAGCTATTTCTTTGATGTTAATGTGGTTAATTCTATGTTTAAATTAAAGTTTGTTTTAGCATAAAATATACCTATTCGTCAGAGTCATTGGGGTGAAGTATCCTTTCCTCACAACTTTACAAATCGCAAAATTGTTTGGGGTTTCTTGTCCGGTATCCTAACAAAAAATGGGGTCTGGTCCGATATCCTAACAATATTGGCAGGTTAAGTGAGTGGTGAAAAACTTGGTCGATGGAATAAAATGTAAGAAAATGTGAAGTTATGCAATCTGGTAGGAAAAATAAAGAAGCTGAACATTATTTAAAGGGGAAAGACTACAAAAAGCTGCTGCATAGAGGGATTGGGGGGCCTCGTGCATAAATCACAAAGGTTATAGGGAAGGCATATGGAAGGTTAGCCTTTATTTCAAAGGCAATGGAATATAAAAGTAGGGAAGTGCTGCTAAAATTATACAAGGCACTAGTAGTTTTGGTCCCCTTATTTCAGGAAAGATATACTGGCATTGGTGGCAGTCCAGAGAGGATTCATTAGATTGATCCTAAGTATGGAGGGATTTTCTTATGAGGAGAGGTTGAGTAGGTTTGGCCTGTATTCATTGGAGCTTATAAGAACGAGGGGTGACCTTATGAGACATTTATGATTCCCAGGGAGCTTGACAGGGAGTTGGATGGTTGTTTCTCCTTGTGGGAGACGCTAGGACTGAGAGTATAATCTCAGAGCAAGGGGTTGCTCATTTAAGACAGACATGACAAAGAATTTATTCTCTCAGAACGTAGTGAATCTGTGGAATTCATTACTCAGGGGGCTGTAGAAGCTGGGTTATTCAGTATGTTCAAGGCTGAGATAGACGGGTTTTTAATGAGCAGGAAAACAAGGGCTAAGGGAATAAGCAGGAAAGTGGAATTAAGGATAAGCAGGAATTGAGAATGGAGGGTCAGACGTGATGGGCCGAATGGCCTACTTCTGCTCCTGTGTCTTATGGACAGTTATGACAGATCTTTGCTATCTACTCGAGGCTGATTTCAGACAACTCAGTGTACAAAGGGGAAAAACTGAGTATTCTTTTTGTCCGATTGACAAGATTCATTTTGTTTTATTGACTTTGTCCCAATGTTCCTGGTTTTAATCCAACTTTCCGTTTTCAACTCACTCCTTTTATTCAAATTCAATAGTATATTTTTAATGTACACATGAGCACATACAGGCATGATACCAAACTATATTTTTGCACCTCTTCTCATAGATCCAGGCCGGGATTCTCCAATCCTGCGGCCAAGTTCTGACGCCAGCGTGAAAAGTGGTGGCAACCACTCTGGAGTCAACAGTCCTCGATCACCAGGTATGCTCCCCTTCCTAAGGGGCTAGGTCGGTATCGGAGTGCTACGGCCGGCGCGAGTTTGCAAATGCGCGGCACAGCTAGCATGCGATTGGGTTCCTGTCTCCGTGCCTGCCCCCGGGCAATATGGCGGAGCTCTACAGGGGCCCGGTGCAGAGGAACATAGGCCCCCACGGAACCAGCGCACCTGCCAATCGGTAGGCCCCGATCGCAGGCCAGGTCACCGTGGTGGCCCCCCCCGGAGTCGCGCACAGAACTTCCAGGTCCCGCCGTGTGGGACCATACGTGACCCATGCCGGTGGGACTCAGCCAAACTCAGCAGCCACTCGGCTTGTCGAGGCCCAGAGAATCGCCGGGGGGGGGGGGGGGGGGCACTTTCAACGGCCCCCGACTGGCGCGGCGGCGATCCTGCGGGTGCCCAAGAGTCGGTACCGGAGAATCGGTGAGCCGGCGTCGAGGCGGCATGATGCGATTCTCATGCCCCCCCCCTCCGGGGATTCTCGGGATCGGTGCACACGCCATACTCTGAACCCTCGCTGGCAGCGTGTACAAGTTTCACGCTGCACACCAGATGCAGCATGGATATAAATGACCCATTTGCATGTATTTAGCGGATCCCTCTGATGATTCTTCGGTCCCCACAGCATGAGCGAGGTTAACTTGTGGTTTCTGCAATCGTGAACCTGATGTTGTGCACCTTGCGGGGGCCACGCGAGGTCCACCCCGTCAGGGCCATGATGGTAGAGAACACATGAACCTATGTCCCCCCCACCCCGCACAGCACAGCAGTCCCCAACCCCGGTTGCCTGGGTGAACCCCCCACCCCTAAGTATCGGGGTGACCCGCATCCCCCGAACCCCTGTAATAAGGAGACTCCCCACAGGGACCCCGGTAATAGGGAGACCCCCCCAGAAGGACCCCCACAAGGACCCTCTGATTAAAGGAACCTCCTCAGGGCCCCTTAACTAAGTGACCCCACCCCCCCAGAAAAGCGACCTCTGTCAGGAAGATAGAGAGCAGTCCATACAGGGGCTGTGGGTGATATTATAGCTGTAATACCTACCCTGCAGCCCCATAGCTGTAATACCTACCCTGCAGCTCCATAGCTGTAATACCTACCCTGCAGCTCCATAGCTGTAATACCTACCCTGCAGCCCCATAGCTGTAATACCTACCCTGCAGCCCCATAGCTGTAATACTTACCCTGCAGCTCCATAGCTGTAATACCTACCCTGTAGCCCCATAGATGTAATACCTACCCTGTAGCCCCATAGCTGTAATACTTACCCTGCAGCTCCATAGCTGTAATACCTACCCTGCAGCCCCATAGCTGTAATACCTACCCTGCAGCTCCATAGCTGTAATACCTACCCTGCAGCTCCATAGCTGTAATACCTACCCTGCAGCCCCATAGCTGTAATACCTACCCTGCAGCCCCATAGCTGTAATACCTACCCTGCAGCCCCATAGCTGTAATACTTACCCTGCAGCTCCATAGCTGTAATACTTACCCTGCAGCCCCATAGCTGTAATACCTACCCTGCAGCTCCATAGCTGTAATACCTACCCTGCAGCTCCATAGCTGTAATACCTACCCTGCAGCCCCATAGCTGTAATACCTACCCTGCAGCCCCATAGCTGTAATACCTACCCTGCAGCCCCATAGCTGTAATACCTACCCTGCAGCCCCATAGCTGTAATACCTACCCTGCAGCTCCATAGCTGTAATACTTACCCTGCAGCTCCATAGCTGTAATACTTACCCTGCAGCTCCATAGCTGTAATACTTACCCTGCAGCTCCATAGCTGTAATACCTACCCTGCAGCTCCATAGCTGTAATACTTACCCTGCAGCTCCATAGCTGTAATACTTACCCTGCAGCTCCATAGCTGTAATACTTACCCTGCAGCCCCATAGCTGTAATACCTACCCTGCAGCTCCATAGCTGTAATACTTACCCTGCAGCCCCATAGCTGTAATACCTACCCTGCAGCTCCATAGCTGTAATACCTACCCTGCAGCCCCATAGCTGTAATACCTACCCTGCAGCCCCATAGCTGTAATACCTACCCTGCAGCCCCATAGCTGTAATACCTACCCTGCAGCCCCATAGCTGTAATACCTACCCTGCAGCCCCATAGCTGTAATACCTACCCTGCAGCCCCATAGCTGTAATACCTACCCTGTAGCCCCATAGATGTAATACCTACCCTGCAGCCCCATAGCTGTAATACCTACCCTGCAGCCCCATAGCTGTAATACCTACCCTGCAGCTCCATAGCTGTAATACCTACCCTGCAGCCCCATAGCTGTAATACCTACCCTGCAGCCCCATAGCTGTAATACCTACCCTGCAGCTCCATAGCTGTAATACTTACCCTGCAGCCCCATAGCTGTAATACCTACCCTGCAGCCCCATAGCTGTAATACCTACCCTGCAGCCCCATAGCTGTAATACCTACCCTGCAGCTCCATAGCTGTAATACCTACCCTGCAGCCCCATAGCTGTAATACCTACCCTGCAGCCCCATAGCTGTAATACTTACCCTGCAGCTCCATAGCTGTAATACTTACCCTGCAGCTCCATAGCTGTAATACCTACCCTGCAGCCCCATAGCTGTAATACCTACCCTGCAGCCCCATAGCTGTAATACCTACCCTGCAGCTCCATAGCTGTAATACCTACCCTGCAGCCCCATAGCTGTAATACTTACCCTGCAGCTCCATAGCTGTAATACTTACCCTGCAGCTCCATAGCTGTAATACTTACCCTGCAGCTCCATATGTCCTTTCCTCGAAGTAGAGAAGCTGTGTCTGCATTTGGTTCCCATGGATCCACTATCTGCAGTCCATTCATTACTTTCCAGTAGTGGTCTGTGATTGACAGCTCGTAAAAACCATCTGCAGCTTTGAGCCATTCATATCCCTTCACCATTCAGTGACCCAAGTGGTGAAACCCTAATATTTGTAATCATTGGCCACATCAAAGAGATGAAAATGCAGTGAAATCACACGCTTGAGTGATTGGAATGCATTTAGTATAATGGCCCCCAGATGTTTATGGTGGAGGAATTCAGCAATGGGAATGCCTTTGAATATCAAGGTAAGTTATTAGATTCCCCCTTGTTAGAGATGGTCAATGCCTGGCATTTATGTGGTGCAAATGTTACCTGCCACAAAGCAGCCCAAAAAAACTGTAAATGTGACCAGATGGGCAGTGATATATCCTCCATCCTGCATGAACCATGGCTATCTGAAGCAAAAGGTGCAGATTACTGAGAGCAACAGGGTTAAATAAAGTCAAGATTGTAATGCCTTAACATTGGAGGGGAGTTGTGACATTTCTACCCGATAACAAGAAATTTGAAACAGTATTAGGAAAAAAACCCTCATAACTGTGCACAATAATATCGAGAATGTTTCTCTCCCAACCTCTTTCAGTTTTGTTATCAGTATAAAATACATGTACTCACATGCATGTGACTCCATTTATCTGAATTCAACACCATTTACCAACGCAAGCACGCTCTCTTTGAATTGGATTGCAGTTCTCCATTGTTTTAACCATTGCATAGATTGATTTTGGGCTGGATTCTCGCCCCCTCCCCCCCTCCCGGCTCCGTGTTTCTCAGCGGCGCACCGTTTGCTGGTGGTGGGATTCTCTCTTCCCGTCGCCTGTCAATGGGATTTCCCATTAAAGCCAGTCCACGCTGCAAACCCATGGTGCACTGCCGGTGAGTAAAGAGAATCCCGACAGCCAGAGAATTCCGGCCAATTTCACTTGGAAACTTACTTCCATACTCGCAATGCCACTATCTGTGGTTTTAATGTCGACCGTTTATCTGTATCAGGCCTTGAACTGATTATTAGGGGATACCACGAGAAATATTTTTCCAGGTTCAACCACATCTGTTAAATAGACACTATTAGTTGTGGATTGAGAACCAATTCCTAATCCAGGGCTTCAAATTTCAACTAATACCTTTTATCTTGTAAAGTAATCTAGTGTGATTTATCTTTAAAAGTCTTTCTGAAAGTCCAGGTAGGTAATGCCTACCTGATTTCTCTCATTCATTCCCAATTGCCTCCCTCCAAAATCTATCAAAGTTGTTTGGCCTATTTTTCACAAGCTGTATTGTGAATTTCTAATGGTCGCTTCCTTCCTTTTCCAAGTGATCATAATGGACATGTCCTAAGATCCCTTCTAACATCTTCTCAATAATGGATATTTTACTGATACATCCGTCATTCAATTATTCTGATTTGTGTCCTTGTTTTGAAGATACGAATTACATGAACTAGCTTCCAACATCCTATATCCTTGATCCTATTGAGCTATTGAAGTTAAATGTAAAGGTCTTAACAGAACAGCTGTAACATTTCATTAATCATGCTTGGATGGATATTAATCAGACCTGGAGTCTTATAAATTGAGTTTTCCTAATCCATCCAAGATGACATTACTGTCTATTTCAATAGTAATAATGATATACAAACCAAAACCAATGTCCCCATCAACCTCCTGCCCAAATATGGAAGATAATTATTATTTACAGGCATATATGCAAGAGTCAATCGGCAGCTCTACCATAAGTTGAGAATCAGTCCAACAATTTGTGTGGCCCTATACAGTCCTTAATTGTCTTCTGACTAACATTAGCTGAAATAGCTGTTTTTATAACAAACCATCTTTTTTTTAGAAATATCTTGGCTAATCTTATGGCTGTTTTCGTCTCCCTCAATTGTATGCAATACTTTTCCCTGTTCTTCTGTGAGTTAAATATCCAAAATGTGTATCCTAAATGCCTTCAGTTTCTATCAAATTTGCCTCTGTGCATTCCTTGTCATCCAAAATTGTTTTGTTGTGTATCATTTTAATCATTTTGACACTTGAAAATCGTTTAACATATAACTAATTTGTCCTCCATATTTGATTTCCTTTAGGAGGGCTTCCCAGTCAACTTTTGCCAGATAATCAGTCATTTTTGTTAGTCCTCTTGAAATCCAGGACCAGCATTAGATTTGCTGCAGTCTTAGTTTGGCCAAGTAAGATTAAACCTAATTATAGTTTGTTCCGAGCAGTGGTACAATTTTATCTTGGGTTTAGACATTGAAATGTGGGCTTAATTTGCTTTGTACCTCAATCACAATAGTGTGGCATAAAACCATGCAGCAAGTATACAAAACCAGAATAACTCACAAGCAAGTTTTATTTTGCGGCATACACGTTATATAAGACTGCACATGAACAGGTATAATCCAAATTGACTGGGATTGTAAGGTTACATGGATTCAAGTACATTTCTACAAGTTATAGACTTTGAAAATTCCTATCTTAAATAGTGTGAATTAAACCACATCAAGATCTTCATTTGTTGCTCACAAATTAAAAGTAAATAAAGTTAACTGCTCAGTTGGAAGTTACTGGGTATTTTTAAATTGGTCAGACAGCTAGCCAGCTGATACGTCCCCTCTCTGAAATGTCTCAGTGTGTTCTTTGGCGTTTGACTGAATCTTCTCTTGAAGGATCACCATTTTGAGGTGTAGGTACAACAAAGTCAGCCTGCCACTGAGATATTGGAATACAAGTGCTTCCTCTAAAACCAGTTGAAGAAGGATCCATCTGACGGCCAACAGAATTGCTACAGGTTATTGACATCATCTGAGCTGCCACAAGTTGCAAGGCCATCATTCCAACTGGGTTTGAACACCTCTCACCAAGGGCATCTTCAATGTAATTGACTCTCAGTCGATTACCAGGCGGGTACTCAAATCCATGCAACTTTTCTTTGGCATGTACTGCTGATGCCACATTGTTGTACCGAACAATAGCATAACCTATTTTGGGGTCTCTCTGAATTTCACAAAATTCAATTCCTGGGATGACATCGAAAAGACTATAAATCTGCTCATGTGTAAGCATGCATCTAGTAGACACTGAAAGACAAGTAGTAATATTTTCTCCATTCCTTGTTTCACCAGTTCTAATTTCACAAAAACCTCTCATCTCACCAGTTCCTCTCATTTCACTGACTTCTTTCTTTTCACCGTCTTCCTTCATCTCACCAACATTTGTGTGACCAGCTCCACTCATTTCACCATCTATAATCTCACCAATTCCTCTCATTTCACCACATCCCACTTCACCAGCTCCTCCCATCTCACCAATTCCTCCCACCTCACCAGCTCCTCCCATCCCATCACTCCCCATCCCACCAGCTCCTCCCATCCCATCACTCCCCATCCCACCAGCTCCTCCCATCCCATCACTCCCCATCCCACCAGCTCCTCCCTTCCCAACACTCCCCATCCTACCAGCTCCTCCCATCCCATCACTCCCCATCCCATCACTCCTCATCCCACCAGCTCCTCCCTTCCCAACACTCCCCATCCTACCAGCTCCTCCCATCCCATCACTCCCCATCCCATCACTCCCCATCGCACCAGCTCCTCCCATCCGATCACTCCCCATCCCACCAGCTCCTCCCATCCCATCACTCCCCATCCCACCAGCTCCTCCCTTCCCAACACTCCCCATCCTACCAGCTCCTCCCATCCCATCACTCCCCATCCCATCACTCCCCATCCCACCAGCTCCTCCCATCCGATCACTCCCCATCCCACCAGCTCCTCCCATCCCATCACGCCCCATCCCACCAATTCTTCCCATCCCATCACTCCCCATCTCACCAGCTCCTCCCATCCCATCACTCCCCATCCCACCAGCTCCTCCCATCCCATCACTCCCCATCCCACCAATTCTTCCCATCCCAACACTCCCCATCCCACCAGCTCCTCCCTTCCCATCACTCCCCATCCTACCAGCTCCTCCCATCTGATCACTCCCCATCCCACCAGCTCCTCCCATCCCATCACTCCCCATCCTACCAGCTCCTCCCATCCGATCACTCCCCATCCCACCAGCTCCTCCCATCCCATCACTCCCCATCCCACCAGCTCCTCCCATCCCAACACTCCCCATCCCACCAATTCTTCCCATCCCAACACTCCCCATCCCACTAATTCTTCCCATCCCATCACTCCCCATCCCACCAGCTCCTCCCATCCCATCACTCCCCATCCCACCAGCTCCTCCCATCCCACCAATTCTTCCCATCCCATCACTCCCCATCCCACCAGCTCCTCCCTTCCCAACACTCCCCATCCTACCAGCTCCTCCCTTCCCAACACTCCCCATCCTACCAGCTCCTCCCATCCCATCACTCCCCATCCTACCAGCTCCTCCCATCCGATCACTCCTCATCCCACCAGCTCCTCCCATCCGATCACTCCCCATCCCACCAGCTCCTCCCATCCCATTACTCCCCATCCTACCAGCTCTTCCCATCCCATCACTCCCCATCCCACCAGCTCCTCCCATCCCATTACTCCCCATCCTACCAGCTCCTCCCATCCCATTACTCCCCATCCTACCAGCTCCTCCCATCCCATCACTCCCCATCCCACCAGCTCCTCCCATCCCAACACTCCCCATCCCACTAATTCTTCCCATCCCAACACTCCCCATCCCACTAATTCTTCCCATCCCATCACTCCCCATCCCACCAGCTCCTCCCATCCCATCACTCCCCATCCCACCAATTCTTCCCATCCCAACACTCCCCATCCCACTAATTCTTCCCATCCCATCACTCCCCATCCCACCAGCTCCTCCCATCCCATCACTCCCCATCCCACCAGCTCCTCCCATCCCAACACTCCCCATCACACCAATTCTTCCCATCCCAACACTCCCCATCCCACTAATTCTTCCCATCCCATCACTCCCCATCCCACCAGCTCCTCCCATCCCATCACTCCCCATCCCACCAGCTCCTCCCATCCCACCAATTCCTCCCATCCCAATACTCCCCATCCCACCAATTCCTCTCATTTCACCACCTCCCATCTGACCAGATCTTCTCATATCACTTGTCCTTCTTTCTCCCATTTCATTGATACATCTCATTTCACCAACTCTTTCTCCACCTCTCCTTTCACCAGTTTCTCTTGTTGTACCAGCTCTTCTTTCTCTACCTCTCACTTCACCAGCTCCACTCATCTCACCAAATCTTCTCATTTCACCATCTCTTCTTGATTTTCTTCTCCTTTCATCACCTCTTATTTCATTTGTTTCTAAGCTGCTAAATTCATGAAAAGGTAATATATTTTGACCTTTTAGAGGATGAAATCCTGACCCATATGACAATAATTTGTCTTTGAGCCCTCCCACATAGTTATTCTCAGAATAGGCAGGTTTATGTTTTGACTCCGCAAGTATTGCCTTAAAAGATCGGTCACAGTTTTCAATGGCCTCAGCAGCCTGAGATGGTTTCAGAAATCTCACATAACCAAAGCCTTTGCTCTCCCCAGTTTTCTTGTTCTTGATAATATTGCAGTATTCAATATCTCCAAAATCCTTAAACTTTTCCTTCAGATCATCTTCTGCATAGGATTTTGGAATCATAACAAAAATTCTAGTCAACTCCTCATCTTCAACGTCATGGTGGCTATTAGATCCTCTAGACTGTGCAATGAACACCTTGATGGGTTTGGTATCCCCAGTGAGAGTCTTGCCATGCATGACCTCCATCGCTTTACAAGCCTGCCATGATTTATCAAATTTCACGTAAGCGATGCCCTTATGGCTTTTGGATTGTTTATCACGCACTACCCAAATATCCTGGATATCGCCGAAGAGGGAAAATTTCTCTCTAATTGCCTCCTCTGATATTGATTTACTGATAACCAGAAAGAGTCGACTATTGGGTGGATGATTGACGTTCAACATAGGACGCGAGCTGCCACCATTCGCCATCATTACAAATGTCACAAATACAACTAAATTGCCCCTAAGCTCTTCATAACCCCACACACTTCCCCATATTGAACTCCATTTGCATTGTTTTTCCCAATCACAAAATCTGTCTGTCTTTTGGTCCTGGCTACACTTACTGTGGTTCTTAACTTTGTCCTTTTGGCAAACTTTAAACATACAACATGTCTGAATTGGTGTTGAGGTTGTTGTAGCCTGCTACCTATAGAAGGTCTTCACTCCAGCAAGTCCTGGAAACTCACGTCTTAAGTACCTGACAAAGGAACAAGGCTTTAGATTTTAAGCACAAGAGGCAATCAAATAGATAAAGTTCATGCTTTTATTGTCAATTATGTAATTGTTTTGTGCCTTGGATCTTTTTTTAAACACCAGGTCCTGAAGCTAAGATAAAACAAAAAGGGAAGAAAAATATTTTCAAGATGTATTGAGTGATTTAATTGTTCCTTTTCTCTTTTGGTAACTGCTTACTAACTACCTTTTCTTTAGCTTGGTGGTTTTTACGTATTTTTGCCTCTGTACGTTAATAGGCTTAATAACTGTTCACTTGCAACTTATTGATGTTTTACTGGAATTTGTGGGTCAGTCACGTACAAGTCTGACATACATCTTCAAGTATGATTGATCTGACAGAATTGTTACAGAGCAGGCCATTTGGCCTGCTGTGACTGCACCGGCTCTCCAAATGAGCAATTCACCTGGTTCCATTCCCCTGTCTCCTCCCAGTAACCTCCTTTTCAGGTCGCAGTCTAATTCTCTTTTGATTGCCTTGATTGTGGTGAAGGCAGATTCACTCTCAGGCAGTATATTCCAGACCCCAACCACTTGCTGCATGATAATGTTTTTCTTCATGCCGATTTTGCTTTTTTTTGCCAATTACTTTAAACCTGTGTTCACTCGTTCTTGATCCTTTCACGATTGGGAACAATTTCTACCTATCTACCCTGTTCAGACTCTTCATGATTTTGAATACCTTCATCAAATCTACCCTCAGCCCTCTCTTCTCCAAGGAAAACAGCCATCTTCAAGTTCTTTGTCTCGTGAATCTTTTCCGCAGTCTCTCCAATTCCCACACATCTTTCCTAAATTGCGGCACCCAAAAGTGGACGCAATACTCCAGTGAGGCCAAACTAGTGCTTTATGAAAGTTCAGAATAACCTCTTTTCTCTTGTATTCTCTAACCCTATTAATAAAGCCTAGAAAGCGGTATTCTTATATTAGCCATTCTCTCAACCTGCCCTGCCACCAATGACCAAGGTTCCTCTGCTCATGCGCCACCTTCAAAGTTGTATCCTTTCTTTTATATTGCCTCTCCATGTTCTTCATACCAAAATGAATTAGTTCACATTGAATTTCATCTGCAACTTGTTTATATTCTTTTGAGGTTCTACATTATCTTCCTCACAATTCACAAAGCTTCCAAGTTTCATATCAGCCATAAATTTTGAACTTTGTGCTCCGTAAACCAATGTCTAGCTGATAACTAAATATTGAGGAGAGTAAGGGTCCCAACAATAACTCCCTGGGAGACTCCACTACAAACGTTCCTCCAGCCTGATAAACCATTATTTGCCATTATTCTCTGCTCCTATCACTCTGCCAATTTTGTATCCATGTTGCTACTTTCACTTTTATTTCATGAGCTATACCGTTGCTCACAAGTCTGTTGTGCAGCACTGTATCAAATGCCTTTTGGAAGTTCATGGTACAGCAGATCAGTAGCATTGCCCTCAGAAACCCTTGATGTTTGCTCTTTAAAAAACCTCCAGTAAGTTAGTTAAACACTATTTTTCTTTAAGAAATCCATGCTGGCTTTCCTTAACTAATCTGGATTTGTCTATGCGCCCATCAATTTTGTCCCAATTTATGAGGCGGAATTCTCCAGCTCTCCCCACCAGGGAGACGAATGTAAATCTCCATCGACTTCAGTGGGATTGGAAGATCCCAGCGGCGGCCAATGGTGAGCTTCCTCAGCAGTGAGAAAATCCAGTGCAGGGGGCTCTGGGGAATTCTGCCCATTGTTTCCTGAAGTTACACTGACTGGTCTGTATTGCTGGGCTTATCTTTACAACCTTTCTTGAACAAAGATTAACATTTATAATTTTCCAATCTCTTGAAACCACCTCAGAGTCTACGAAATATTGGACAATTATGGCCAGCACCTCTGCAATTTTCACTCTTGCTTCCCCCAGTATCTTTGGACAAATCATATTTGGTCCTGGGGCTTTGTTAACTTTGAGTATAGACAGACTAGCTAATACCTCTTTTTCAATTTTAAATCCTTCTAGTATTTTAATTACCTCTTCTTTCACCGTGGCCTAAGTAGCACCTTCTTCCCTGATAAAGACACATGCAAAATAGTCTTTAATCCCTCAGCTATTCCTCCTTTCTCCATGCATAAATCCCCTTTTTGGTCCCTACTTGCTTTTACTCCTCCTTTTACAACCCGTTTACCATTTATATCCCTATAGAAGGCTTCGGGATTCTTTTATGTTACCTGCCAGTCCATACTTCCTCTTTACTTCTTTTATTTACCTTTTCACTTCCCCTCTGAACAGTCAGGTTTTTATTGTTTTTATTATTTTTTTAAAATTTAGGGTGCCGAATTAATTTTTTCCAATTAAGGGGTAATTTAGCGTGGCCAATCCACCTACCCTGCACAACTTTGGGTTGTGGGGGTGAAGCCCACGCAGACACGGGGAGAATGTGGAAACTCCACACGGACAGTGACCCAGAGCCGGGATCGAACCTGGGATTTCGGCGCTGTGAGGCAGCAGAGCTAACCACCGCGCCACTGTGCTGCCCCTTTATTGTTTTTATTGACATATGTTATAATTACTTTTTTCTTCATTTTAATCTCAATTCTTTTGTCAAGATTGTTTACCTTCCCTTTAGAGATAATACACTTTGACTGGGCCAAAGCTGTCTCTTCTTCAAAGGTATTTGCTTTTCCTGCTAACTTTTGATTCCAACTTATTCGTCCCAGGTTCATTTTTACTCCATTCAAGAAGACTTCCCCCCAGTTAATTATTCTTACTCTAGGTTGCTCTGAACATCCAAAACCTTATGATACAATGATAATAATAATCTTTATTAGTGTCACAAGTAGGCTTACATTAACACTGCAATGAAGTTACTGTGAAAAGCCCCCAGTCGCCACACTCCAGCGCCTGTTCGGGTACAGAGGGAGAATTCAGAATGTCCGATTCACCTAACAGCACGTCTTTTGGGAGGAAACAGGAGCATCCGGAGGAAACCCACGAGGAGAACATGCAGACTCCGCATGACAGTGACCCAAGCCGGAATCGAACCTGGGAGCCTGACGCTGTGAGGCAACAATGCTAACCACTGTGCTACCCTGCCACCAGTCCCCTAAATGTTTTCCAATGCAAAAATGATCTACTTATCTCACCTCATTCCCAAGAACCAGGTTCAGCAGTGCCTCCCCTCTCATCCAGACTGGAAACATATTGCTGTAGAAAATTCTGTGAACACGTTCTAGGAACTTTTGCTCCTCTCTGCCCTTCGCATTACTATTGTCCCAGTCTATATTCCGATAATGAAAGTCCTCCATTATAACTACTACTGCACCTCTTTCCTTGCAAATATGGTCTTCTACATCCTTTCCACTAGGTGAGGCCTATAGACCTCAATGAAATTGCAACTTGTTTGTTCTTAGATCCAACCAAATAGATTTTGTCCATGGCCCCTCTGGGACATCTCCCCTCCAGCACAGCAATGCTCTCCTTAATCAATACTGCCACCCCCCCCACCCCCCCCTTTCTGCCTTCCATAACTTTTCAGAATACCCCCAGGGATATTTAACACCCAGTCCTGCCTTCTTTAAGCCAAGTTGGTTATAGCCACAGCATTGTATTTCCACATGGCAATTTAAGCCTGTAACTCACCAATCTTATTGACCGCACTGTGTATTCACACACGTGCACATTAACCTTGATTTAAACTTATTTTCTCCCTTTAACCGAAACCACCTAATAACCTACTATTCCCTACTCTAGTGCTATTTAGCTCTACCAGTAGGTAGAGGGGGCAGGGCAGCACAGTGGTTAGCACAGTTGCTTCACAGCTCCAATGTCCCAGGTTCAATTCCCAGCTTGGGTCGCTGTCTGTGCGGAGTTTGCATGTTCTCCCCGTGTCTGCGTGGGTTTCCTCCCACTGTCCAAAGATGTGCATGTTAGGTGGATTGACCATGATAAATTGCCTTTAGTGTCCAAAAAAGGTTGGGTGGGATTACTTGGTTACGGGGCCAGAGTGGAAGGTGCGGGCGTAGGTAGGATGCTCTTTCCAAGGGCCGGTGCAGACTATACAGGCCGAATAACCTCCTTCTGCAATGTGAATTATATGATTCAGTATTCTGTGCACTCTGGTATTCCTCTCTAATAATTCCTCCTCGTAGGGCAGCACCACAGTGGCGCAGTGGTTAGCACTGCAGCCTCACGGCGCTGAGGTCCCAGGTTCGATCCCGGCCCTGGGTCACTGTCCGTGTGGTGTTTGCACATTCTTCCCGTTTTTGCGTGGGTTTCGTCCCCCCCCCACAACCCAAAGATGTGCAGGATGGGTGGATTGGCCACACTAAATTGCCCCTTAATTGGAAAAAAATAATTGGGTACTCTAAATTTATTTAAAAAACAAATAAATAAATAATTCCTCCTGGCCAGGTTAGTTGAAACCCTTCCCAATAGCACAAGAAAATTGCACTGCAAAGAACTCAGTCTGGCTCTATTTAGGTGTAGATAGTTTTTTGAAGAATAAAGGGATTAAGGGTTATGGTGTTCGGGCTGGAAAGTGGAGCTGAGTCCACAAAAGATCAGCCATGATCTCATTGAATGACGGAGCAGGCTCGAGGGGCCAGATGGCCGACTCCTGCTCCTAGTTCTTATGTTCTTATGTAACCCATCTGGCCTGTACAGGTCCCATCTCCCCCCAGGGTCAGTCCCAATGTCCTAAGAATCTAAAGCCCTCCCTCCTGCACCATCTTCTAGCCACTCATTCATCTGCTTTATCCTAACATTTAAATATTCACTTGCACATGGTACTGGGAGTATCTGGAGATTACTACTTTTGAGGTCCTGCTTGCTAATTTCCTACCAAGCTCCCTAAATTCTAAATGCAGGACCATATTTGTCTTTCTGCATATTTGGCCACGCCAATGTATACTGTGACTACTCCCCACTCAGGATGCTTTGCAGCCAGTGACATTCTTAAACCTGGTGCCAGGGAGACAACAAACCCTCCTGGATTCATGTCTGTCGCTGCACAAGCACCTGTGTGTTTCACTAATTATCGAATCACCTATCACTATTGCTCTCCCAGTCTTCCTTGAACCTTGTACTGCCCCCTCCAATTCTCCACACCCCATACAACATAGTACCATGCACTCTCTGGGTGAACCATCACCCTCATCTGTATTTAGCACTGGTTGGAGAGTGAAATACACTCAGGAGATTCTTGGACTACCTCAACTGCCTGTTGGTCACCCATTGCCTCTCTCCCTGCATACTCTTTTTTTTAAAGTTTAGAGTACCCAATTCATTTTTTCCAATTAAGGGGCTGTTTAGCACAGGGCTAATTCGCTGGCTTTGAAAGCAGACCAAGCAGGCCAGCAGCACGGTTCGATTCCCGTACCAGCCTCCCCAAACAGGCGCCGGAATGTGGCGACTAGGGGATTTTCACAGTAACTTCATTTGAAGCCTACTCGTGACAATAAGCGATTTTCATTTCATTTAGCATAGAACATAGAACAGTACAGCACAGAACAGGCCCTTCGGCCCTTGATGTTGTGCCGAGCTTGGCCAATCCACCTGGCCTGCGAAACCCACATAAACACAGGGAGAATGTGCAAACTCCACACAGACAGTGACCCAGAGCCGGGATCGGACCAGGGCCCTCAGCACCGTGAGACAGCAATGCTGACCACTGTGCCACCGTGCTGCCCCCTCCCTGTATACTCTTAAACTGTGGGGTGGCCACATCAATAAACGTGCTATCCATATCGCTCTCAACCTCATGGAGGCAACACGGTGACACCAACTGTTGGTCAAGTTCTGAAACCCACGGTTCAGGTTTTTGCACCTGATGGCACTGCCAGCACAAATGGTTATCTAGGGCAAGGGATCATAACAAGGTTTTAAATAAACTGTATAGGAGTCTTTTATCTTTTTTATCTGAATCTTATTCCCCCTGGCTGTCTATAAGAGATCAGGGATGGGATTCTCTGTTCCCTCAATCGTGTTTTCTTCGGCGGCGCACCGTTCACTGATGGCGGGATTCTCTCCTCCCGCAATTGTCAATGGGATTTCCCATTGAAGCCTCCTCACAGCACTGGGAAACCACAGGTGAGGGTGCGCTGCCAGTGGGAAACCACAGGTAAGGGTGCGCTGCCAGTGGGAAACCACAGGTAAGGGTGCGCTGCCAGTGGGAAACCACAGGTAAGGGTGCGCTGCCAGTGGGAAACCACAGGTAAGGGTGCGCTGCCAGTGGGAAACCACAGGTAAGGGTGCGCTGCCAGTGGGAAACCACAGGGTGAGGGTGCGCTGCCAGTGGGAAACCACAGGTGAGGGTGCGCTGCCAGTGGGAAACCACAGGTAAGGGTGCGCTGCCAGTGGGAAACCACAGGTAAGGGTGCGCTGCCAGTGGGAAACCACAGGGTGAGGGTGCGCTGCCAGTGGGAAACCACAGGTAAGGGTGCGCTGCCAGTGGGAAACCACAGGTAAGGGTGCGCTGCCAGTGGGAAACCACAGGTAAGGGTGCGCTGCCAGTGGGAAACCACAGGGTGAGGGTGCGCTGCCAGTGGGAAGAAAATTCCAATGGCCAGACAATTCTAGCCCAGATGTGCAAGTTACATGACATCCTCCTAATTGATGCTGTGGTTAGGGGTTCAGTGTATGCACACTGACATCCCCCTCCTCAGCTGGTGTTGGAGTGTGGGCATCCAAAGAAAAGAAAAACTTGCATTTATATAGCACCATTCAAAACCAGTGGACATTCCAAAGCGCTTTGCAGCCAATGAAATACTTTTGATATGAAGTCACTGTTATAATGTAGGAAACATGAATGCACAACATACACTCACAAACAGCAATGCAATGATGACCAGATAACCTGCTTTTGTGATGTTGATTGGCCAGGTTACGACCCTTGTTATTCCTTAGAGGGCAGACAAAGGCCACGATCTACCGACCGAAATAGAGAAGCATCTCACGAGCTTTAACGGCCTTGTTGCGCTGCGCAAGATCTAACGAGATCTCGCGGGGCGTCATGATCTGGATCCCACCCAATGAGGTTGGGATCCAGATTTGCATATTCAAGTGTACAGTCAGGTTCACTTGAATAGACTATCGCCAGAGTTACCCAAGGCGTGGGATCTAACTCTTGACCGTGGAGACCCTGAGTGAGTGCTGTTTAGCACTGGTCTCCACCAATGTGGACCAGGTGTATAGGCACTTATCTCCCAGGTGATTGGGTGTCCCTCAGTGGTCAGGTTCTGGGTAGGGTGGTACCCTGGCACCCTGATGCCAGCCACAAGGTGCCCTGGTGGCATCTTGCCCATACTGGGGATTGGGCCCAGGGATGCCCTGCCCTGATAAGGTGCAGGGGGGGTTGAGGGACCCCTTAATGGTGGAGGGGGGGGGGGGCTTGGCTCTTGAGATTAGGGTCTCTTCTTTGCACTTACAAGTGGGGCTTGTTAGTGCAGGAAATGGGACGAAGTGCATCGCCGAGGCCCTGAAATGAAGAAAGTCCTGTTTAATAGCGGGGATGCTCTTGGCACTGCCAGCACCCGCAAACACCCAGCAAAACGTGCTCGAAACAAGACTCAGTTTCATTTCCATTAAATTGCACCCAAGGGGCAGGATTCTCCCAACGGGAGACTAAGTGCCGACGCCAGAGTGAAAACTGGAGTGTTTCACTCCGGCGTCGGAGGCCGCTCCTTGCCCCCTATTCTCCCACCGCTGGGGGGCTAGGAGCGGCGCCGCATCATTTATGCGTGCCGGGCCTTGGCGCCACGTAAAGCGGTTGCCGTCCTCCCCGCGGGCACCCGCAAGAAATGTCGGAGTGATCTTGCGGGGCGGCAGAGGAAAGGAATACGTTCTTCGGAGAGGCCGGCCCGCCGATCGGTGGGCACCGATCGCAAGCCAGACCCCTTTTGAGCGCCCCCTGGTGCTCGATCCCCCCTCCTCCCCCACAGACCGCCCCCGCAGCATTCCCGCGCTGTTCACGCCGGCAGCGACCAGGTGTGGTCGGCGCCGGTGTGAACCCGTCGTACTGGACAGGCCACTCGGCCCATCCGGGCTGGAGAATCGCAGCGCGCCGGTTTGGGGGGGGGGGGGGGGTGGGAGAATCGCATGCGGGTGCCGGGGCGGCGTGGCGTGACTCGCCCGGCGCCCCCGCGATTCTCCCACCTGGCGTGGGGTGGGGTGGAGGGGGGAGAGAATTGCGCCCAAGATCTCTGTTTGAGATTTCACCTGAAAGAGTCACATCTGACTAATTAGCACTCCCACACAGAACATCACTGGAGTGTCAGTCTAGATTGTTGTGCTCAAGCACTGGAGTGGGACATGATTCCTACTCAGACAGGAATGTGCTACCATGCTGCCTTTGCAAACTAGGCCAGAGCTGACCACTAATATTTACATCACGCACATTGTGCTTTCTGAGAAAGAACTGCAATCTACGTCTACTTAAGTACAGAAGCACACAAGATGTCTTCATAGCAGATGTACAACAAGTGTTAAAATATTCTAATCCATTACAGAATAATTATGCATTTATACCGTAGCCCAAACACCATTTTTTTTAAATTCAAAGACCAGTTTGAATCCTTTGCATGTGTAGAATTAGCAGATTTCAGTTCAAATGGTAATAAACGCATTACAAATAGCCTCAACACGTTATCAGATAGTTCAGAGGCCTGGATTGGTAATCCATGCAAAACATTCACCGAATATGAAGTTGAGGGTAAAAGCTGCTAGTTTTCACTCCAGATTTGTTATCCACTGACCCCTACTGAAAAAAACATGTTTTGACTCAGCTGTGATGATACCTCCCTAAATAGTATAACCATGCGTATCAAAGGATGTCTAGCATCCATTAAACTGTCGCTGAGCGATATCAGTAAGGATTGACTCAATTCAAGAAAGAATGGCAGAAAGGGGAATGAAAAAATAAATGACAGAGGAAGATTCCAAGTCGGTTGCTCTTCAATTTTGTTAATTTCAATGATATACATTTCTTTCAAGGTTCAATTCTGATTAGCCATGTCATTAGGGAAGGGGCTGTACTGGACCTGGTATTGGTGAATGAGCCCGGCTAGGTGGTAGAAGTTTCAGTAGGGGAGCATTTCGGGAACAGTGACCACAATTCAGTAAGTTTTAAAGTGCTGGTGGACAAGGATAAGAGTGGTCCTAGGGTGAATGTATTAAATTGGGGGAAGGCAAATTATAACAATATTAGGCAGGAACTGAAGAACCTAGGGCGCGATTCTCTGCCCCCCACGCCGGGTGGGAGAATAGCGGGAGGGCCTCCCGACATTTTTCACGCCCTCCCGCTATTCTCCCCCCCCCACGCCTGACCGACGCCACGAATCGCCGCTCGCCATTTTTTACGGCGAGCAGCGATTCTCCGAGGCCGATGGGCCGAGCGGCCGGGCCTTCACGTGCGTTTCAACATGGCAGCAAACACACCTCCTCGCTGCCGTCGTGAAACGGGCGCCAGATGCCCGTTTGGGGCATCTAGAGGTCCGATTGGCATAGGAGCACCACGACTGTGCTCGGGAGGGGACAGGCCCGCAATCGGTGCCCGCCGGTCGTCGGGCCAGCGTCCAAAACAGACGCACTCTTTCCCCTCCGCCGCCCGGCAAGATCAAGCCGCCAGGTCTTGCCGGGCGGCTGAAGGGAAAGACGCCAACTGCGCATGCGCGGGTTGGCGTTGTCCAACCTGCACATGCACGGCTGATGTCATTGGCCGCATCAGCCACCATGACGCTTGACATGCCGCCATGACGCACGGGGCCGCGAGCCCCGCCCGGGGGGGAGAATCGGCCCCGGAAGTGGCCGAGAAGGCTGCCATGGGTCACGGCCTGTCCCATGGCAGCCTTTACGATTCTCCGCATTTGCGGAGAATCGCGCCCTAGATTGGGGGCGGATGTTGAGGGTAAATCAACATCTGACAAGTGGAAGGCTTTCAAGTTTGCACTGGAGTGCTGAGCTTGTGGCATTTGAGTGCTACAGTGAGAGTTTGGTGACTGAGGGAGTATAAGGGTTCATTTTTATTTAAAGTCTAGTATTTCTTTTATTTAGTTAATTAACTTAAAAGTTGCTGTTTGGTCCATAAGAAGGTGAATTTTGAATCAGCTTTAAACAAGGTTCTACTTGTACTTACTTACAGCTGGAGCTTGTTAATTAGTTAATTGCATTAGGCCAGTTTTCAGAGGCTAGAGTCACAGCATAAATAGGAGCTAGTTACAGTGCAGACTTTGTTTGCACTGGAGTGCTGAGCTTGTGGCATTTGAGTGCGACAGTGAGAGTTTGGTGACTGAGGGAGTGCTGAGCTTGTTGCATTTGAGTGCTACAGTGAGAGTTGGTGACTGAGGGAGTGCTGAGCTGTTGCATTTGAGTGCTACGGTGAGAGTTTTGGTGACTGAGGGAGTGCTGAGCTTGTTGCATTGAGTGCTACAGTGAGAGTTTGGTGACTGAGGGAGTTAGGTGAGGAGGGAGTAAGGTGCTCCTTACATTTCATTTCCTATATTTATCAAAGAGCGTGAAGGGAGCCAGGAATTTAGAGTACAGCTGACTGGAAGCAGAGTCGGAGGGCGGAGGTCCAGTTGGTCCACGGGGCAGCTAATTCTGTAAAGTAAGAGGGGATGGAGGCTAGGGCAGTTGCATGCTCCTCCTGTAGGATGGGGTGGTGAGGGATACCACTGGTGTCCCGCTGACTATACATGCGGGAAGTGCACCCAACTCCAGCTCCTCAGAGACAGTTGTTAAGGAACTGGAGCTGGAGCTGGATGAACTTCGGATCATCCGGGAGGCAGAGGGGGTTATCGAGAAGAGTTACAGGGAGGTAGCCACACCAAAGGTACTGGACAAGAGTAGCGGGTTACAGTCAGGGGAAAGAAAAACTAACAGGCAGACAGGGCAGGGACCCTCGTGGCCGTCACCTTAAAACAAGTATACCATTTTGGATGCTGTTGGGGGGGATGACCTACCGGGGAAGGCCCTAGCGGCCAGGTCTCTGGCACTGAGTCTGGCTCTGGGGCTCAGAAGGGAAGGGGGGAGCATAGAAAAGCAATAGTAATAGGAGATTCAATGGTTAGGGGAATAGATAGGAGATTCTGTGGTCGTGAGCGAGAATCCCGAAAGGTATATTGCCTCCCGGGTGCCAGGGCCAGGGATGTCTCGTATCGTGTCTTCAGGATCCTGAAGGGGAAGGGTGAGCAGCCAGAAGTCGTGGTGCACATTGGTACCAACGACGTAGGTAGGAAAAAGGGTGTGGAGGTAATAAACAAGTTTAGGGAGTTAGGCTGGAAGTTAAAGGCCAGGACAGACAGAGTTGTCATCTCTGGTGTGTTGCCGGTGCCACGTGATAGCGAGGCTAGGAATAGGGAGAGAGTGCAGTTGAACACGTGGCTGCAGGAATGGTGTAGGAGGGAGGGCTTCAGGTATTTGGATAATTGGAGCGCATTCTGGGAAAGGTGGGACCTGTACAAGCAGGACGGGTTGCATCTGAACCAGAGGGGCACCAATATCCTGGGGAGGGAGGTTTTCTAGTACTCTTCGGGAGGGTTTAAACTAATTTGGCAGGGGAATGGGAACCGGATCTGTAGTCCAGCAACTAAGGAAGCCGATATTCTGGACGCCAAAGCACGTAGTGATGCAGTGGGGAAGGTAACACTGACAAAGGAGAGTATTTGCAGGCAAGGAGATGGGATGAAGTGTGTATACTTTAATGCAAGAAGCATCAGGAATAAGGTGGGTGAACTTAAGGCATGGATCGGTACTTGGGACTACGATGTGATGGCCATCACGGAAACTTGGATAGAAGAGGGGCAGAAATGGTTGTTGGAGGTCCCTGGTTATAGATGTTTCAACAAGATTAGGGAGGATGGTAAAAGAGGTGGGGGGGGGGGGTGGCATTGTCAATTAGAGATAGTATAACAGCTGCAGAAAGGCAGTTCGAGGGGGATCTGCCTACTGAGGTAATATGGGTTGAAGTCAGAAATAGGAAAGGAGCAGTCACCTTGTTGGGAGTTTTCTATAGGCCCCCCAATAGCAGCAGAGATGTGGAGGAACAGATTGGGAAACAGATTTTGGAAAGGTGCAGAAGTCACAGGGTAGTAGTCATGGGTGACTTCAACTTCCCAAACATTGAGTGGAAACTCTTTAGATCAAATAGTTTGGATGGGGTAGTGTTTGTGCAGTGTGTCCAGGAAGCTTTTCTAACACAGTATGTAGATTGTCCGACCAGAGGGGAGGCCATATTGGATTTAGTACTTGGTAATGAACCAGGGCAGGTGATAGATTTGTTAGTGGGGGGAGCATTTTGGAGGTAGTGACCACAATTCTGTGACTTTCACTTAGTATGGAGAGGGATAGGTGCGTGCAACAGGGCAAGGTTTATAATTGGGGGAAGGGTAAATACAATGCTGTCAGACAAGAATTGAAGTGCAGAAGTTGGGAACATAGGCTGTCAGGGAAGGACACAAGTGAAATGTGGAACTTGTTCAAGGAACAGGTACTGCGTGTCTTTGATATGTATGTCCCTGTCAGGCAGGGAAGGCATGGCCGAGTGAGGGAACCATGGTTGACAAGAGAGGTTGAATGTCTTGTTAAGAGGAAGAAGGAGACTTATGTAAGGCTGAAGAAACAAGGTTCAGACAGGGCGCTGGAGGGATACAAGATAGCCAGGAGGGAACTGAAGAAAGGGATTAGGAGAGCTAAGAGAGGGCATGAAAAATCTTTGGTGGGTAGGATCAAGGAAAACCCCAAGGCCTTTTACACATATGTGAGAAATATGAGAATGACTAGAGCGAGGGTAGGTCCGATCAAGGACAGTAGCGGGAGATTGTGTATTGAGTTCGAAGAGATAGGAGAGGTCTTGAACAAGTATTTTTCTTCAGTATTTACAAACGAGAGGGGCCATATTGTTGGAGAGGACAGTGTGAAACAGGCTGATAAGCTCGAGGAGATACTTGTCAGGAAGGAAGATGTGTTGCGCGTTTTGAAAAACTTGAGGATAGACAAGTCCCCCGGGCCTGATGGTATATATCCAAGGATTCTATGGGAAGCAAGAAATGAAATTGCCAAGCCGTTGGCAATGATCTTTTCGTCCTCGCTGTCAACAGGGGTGGTACCAGAGGATTGGAGAGTGGCGAATGTCGTGCCCCTGTTCAAAAAAGGGAATAGGGATAACCCTGGGAATTACAGGCCAGTTAGTCTTACTTCGGTGGTAGGCAAAGTAATGGAAAGGGTACTGAGGGATAGGATTTCTGAGCATCTGGAAAGGCACTGCTTGATTAGGGATAGTCAGCACGGATTTGTGAGGGGTAGGTCTTGCCTTACAAGTCTTATTGACTTCTTTGAGGAGGTGACCAAGCATGTGGATGAAGGTAAAGCAGTGGATGTAGTGTACATGGATTTTAGTAAGGCATTTGATAAGGTTCCCCATTGTAGGCTTGTGCAGAAAGTAAGGAGGCATGGGATAGTGGGAAATTTGGCCAGTTGGATAACAAACTGGCTAACCGATAGAAGACAGAGAGTGGTGGTGGATGGCAAATATTCAGCCTGGAGCCCAGTTATCAGTGGCGTACCGCAGGGATCAGTTCTGGGTCCTCTGCTGTTTGTGATTTTCATTAACGACTTGGATGAGGGAGTTGAAGGGTGGGTCAGTAAATTTGCAGATGATACGAAGATTGGTGGAGTTGTGGATAGTGAGGAGGGCTGTTATCGGCTTCAAAGAGGCATAGATAGAATGCAGAGCTGGGCTGAGAAGTGGCAGATGGAGTTTAACCCTGACAAGTGTGAGATTGTCCATTTTGGAAGGACAAATATGAATGCGGAATACAGGGTTAACGGTAGGGTTCTTGGCAATGTGGAGGAGCAGAGAGATCTTGGGGTCTATGTTCATAGATCTTTGAAAGTTGCCACTCAAGTGGATAGAGCTGTGAAGAAGGCCTATGGTGTGCTAGCGTTCATTAGCAGAGGGATTGAATTCAAGAGCCGTGAGGTGATGATGCAGCTGTACAAAACCTTGGTCAGGCCACATTTGGAGTACTGTGCAGTTCTGGTCGCCTCATTTTAGGAAGGATGTGGAAGCTTTGGAAAAGGTGCAAAGGAGATTTACCAGGATGTTGCCTGGAATGGAGAGTAGGTCATAGGAGGAAAGGTTGAGGGTGCTAGGCCTTTTCTCATTAGAAAGGAGAAGGATGAGGGGCGACTTGATAGAGGTTTATAAGATGATTAGGGGAATAGATAGAGTAGACAGTCAGAGACTTTTTCCCCGGGTGGAACACACCATTACAAGGGGACATAAATTTAAGATAAATGGTGGAAGATATAGAGGGGATGTCAGAGGTAGGTTCTTTACCCAGAGAGTAGTGGGGGCATGGAATGCACTGCCTGTGGAAGTAGTTGAGTCGGAAACGTTAGGGACCCTCAAGCGGCTATTGGATAGGTACATGGATTAGGGTAGAATAATGGAGTGTAGGTTAACTTCTTAAGGGCAGCACGGTAGCATTGTGGATAGCACAATTGCTTCACAGCTCCAGGGTCCCAAGTTCGATTTCGACTTGGGTCACTGTCTGTGTGGAGTCTGCACATCCTCCCCATGACTGCGTGGGTTTCCTCCGGGTACTCCGGTTTACTCCCACAGTCCAAAGATGTGCAGGTTGGGTGGATTGGCCATGAAAAATTGTCCAAAATTCTATGATTAACCTAGGACAAAAGTTCGGCGCAACATCGTAGGCCGAAGGGCCTGTTCTGTGCTGTATTTCTCTATCTATCTAAGTGTCGGTTGAAAGGAATTCAGGACCAGCATGTTCCTGTGAGGAAGAAGGTTAAATACAGCAAATTTCAGGAACCTTGGATAACGAGAGATATTGTAGGCCTAGTCAAAAAGAAAAAGGAGGCATTTGTCAGGGCTAGAAGGCTGGGAACAGACAAAGCCTGTGTGGAATATAAAGAAAGTAGGAAGGAGTCAGTAGGGCTAGAAGGGGTCACGAAAAGTCATTGGAAAATAGGGTTAAGGAAAATCCCAAGGCTTTTTACATGTACATAAAAAGCAAGAGGGTAGCCAGGGAAAGGGTTGGTCCACTGAAGAATAGGCAAGGGAATCTATGTGTGGAGCCAGAGGAAATGGGCGAGGTACTAAATGAATACTTTGCCTCAGTATTCACCAAAGAGAAGGAATTGGTGGATGTTGAGTCTGGAGAAGGGTGTGTAGATAGCCTGGGTCACATTGAAATCCAAAAAGACGAGGTGTTAGGCGTCTTGAAAAATATTAAGGTAGATAAGTCCCCAGGGCCTGATGGAATCTACCCCAGAATACTGAAGGAGGCTAGAGAGGAAATTGCTGAGGCCTTGACAAAAATCTTTGGACCCTCACTGTCTTCAGGTGATGTCCCGGAGGACTGGAGAATAGCCAATGTTGTTCCTTTGTTTAAGAAGGGTAGCAAGGAGAATCCAGGGAACTACAGGCCGGTGAGCCTTACGTCAGTGGTAGGGAAATTACTGAAGAGAATTCTTCGAGACAGGATCTACTCCCATTTGGAAGCAAATGAACGTATTAGTGAGAAGCAGCATGGTTTTGTGAAGGGGAGGTCGTGTCTCACTCACTTGATAGAGTTTTTCGAAGAGGTCACAAAGATGATTGATGCAGGTAGGGCAGTGGATATTGTTTATATGGACTTCAGTAAGGCCTTTGACAAGGTCCCTCATGGTAGACTGGTACAAAAGGTGAAGTCATATGGGATCAGGGGTGAGCTGGCAAGATGGATACAGAACTGGCTGGGTCATAGAAGGCAGAGAGTAGCAATGGAAGGGTGCTTTTCTAATTGGAGGGCTGTGACTAGTGGTGTTCCGCAGGGATCCGTGCTGGGACCTTTGCTGTTCATAGTATATATAAATGATTTGGAGGAAAATGTAAAGGGATTGAGTTCCGGAGTAATGAGGTCATGTTGCAGTTGTACAAAACTCTAGTACGGCCGCATTTGGAGTATTGCGTACAGTTCTGGTCGCCTCATTATAGGAAGGACGTGGAAGCTTTGGAACGGGTGCAGAGGAGATTTACCAGGATGTTGCCTGGTATGGAGGGAAAATCTTATGAGGAAAGGCTGATGGACTTGAGGTTGTTTTCGTTAGAGAGAAGAAGGTTAAGAGGTGACCTAATAGAGGCATACAAAATGATCAGAGGGTTAGATAGGGTGGACAGCGAGAGCCTTCTCCCGCGGATGGAGGTGGCTAGCACGAGGGGACATAGCCTTAAATTGAGGGGTAATAAATATAGGACAGAGGTGAGTTTTTTACGCAGAGTGGTGAGGCCGTGGAATGCCCTACCTGCAACAGTAGTGAACTCGCCAACATTGAGGGCATTCAAAAGTTTACTGGATAAGCATATGGATGATAAGGGCATAGTGTAGGTTAGATGGCCTTTAGTTTTTTCCATGTCGGTGCAACATCGAGGGCCGAAGGGTTTGTACTGCGCTGTATCGTTCTATGTTCTATATGTTCTATGTACACCCTGAACCCCATACGACTTCACTTTTTCCATCAACCTGCCATGGGAAACCTTATCAAACGCCTTACTAAAGTCCATGTATATGACATCTACAGCCCTTCCCTCATCAATTAACTTTGTCACTTCCTCAAAGAATTCTATTAGGTTTGTAAGACATGACCTTCCCTGCACAAAACCATGCTGCCTATCACTGATGTCTATTTTCTTCCAGATGTGAATAGATCCTATCCCTCAGTATCTTCTCCAACAGTTTGCCCACCACTGACGTCAAGCTCACAGGTCTATAATTCCCTGGATTATCCCTGCTACCCTTCTTAAACAAAGGGACAACATTAGCAATTCTCCAGTCCTCCGGGACCTCACCCATGCTCAAGGATGCTGCAAAGATGTCTGTTAAGGCCCCAGCTATTTCAACCCTCGCTTCCCTCAGTAACCTGGGATAGATCCCATCCGGTCCTGGGGACTTGTCCACCTTAATGTCTTTTAGAATACCCAAAACTTCCCCCTTCCATATGACAACTTGACCTAGAGTATTTAAACATCCATCCCTAGCCTCAACATCCGTCTTGTCCCTCTCCTTTGTGAATACCGATGCAAAGTACTCATTAAGAATCTCACCCATTTCCTCTGAGTCCACGCATAAATTCCCTCTTTTGTCTTTGAGTGGGCCAATCCTTTCTCTAGTTACCCTCTTGCTCCTTACATACGAATAAAAGGCTTTGGGGTTTTCCTTAACCCTGTTAGCCAAAGATATTTCATGACCCCTTTTAGCCCTCTTTATTGCGCGTTTGAGATTCGTCCTACTTTCCCGATATTCCTCCAAAGCTTCATCAGTTTTGAGTTGCCTCGATCCTATGTATGCTTCCTTTTCATCTTAGCTAGTCTCACAATTTCACCCGTCATCCATGGTTCCCTAATATTGCCATTTCTATCTTTCATTTTCACAGGAACATGTCTGTCCTGCACCCTAATCAACCTTTCCTTAAAAGACACCCACATTTCAAATGTGGATTTACCCTTAAACAGCTGCTCCCAATCCACATTCCCTTGCTCCTGCCAAATTTTGTTATACTCTGCCTTTCCCCAATTTAGTACTATTCCTTTCGGACCACTCTTGTCCTTGTCCATGAGTATTCTAAAACTTACGGAATTGTGATCACTATTCCCAAAGTAATCACCGACTGAAACATCAACCACCTGGCCGGAATCATTCCCCAATACCAGGTCCAGTATGGCCCCTTCCCGAGTTGGACTATTTACATACTGCTCTAAAAAACTCTCCTGGATGCTCCTTACAAACTCTGCTCCATCTACACCTCCAACACTACACAAATCCCATTCAATGTTGGGGAAGTTAAAATCTCCCATCACAACCACCCTATTGCTCCTACATTTTTCTATAATCTGTCTGCATATTTGTACCTCTACTTCATGCTCGCTTTTGGGAGGTCTGTAGTAAAGTCCCAACAATGTTACTGCACCTTTCCTATTTCTCAGCTCCACCCATATTGCCTCAGTGCTCGAATCCTCCATCGTGCCCTCCTTAATCACAGCTGTGATATCATCTCTGACGAGTAATGCAACTCCTCCACCCCTTCTACCTCCCTCTCTATCCCTCCTGAAGCATCTATACCCTGGGATATTCAGTTGCCAGTCCTGCCCTTCCCTCAAACAAGTCTCAGTAATACCAATAACATCATATTCCCAGGTACTGATCCAAGCCCTAAGTTCATCTGCCTTACCTGCTACACTTCTCGCATTAAAACAAATGCACCTCAGACCACCTGTCCCTTTGCGTTCATCATCTCGTCCCTGTCTACTCTTCCCCTTAGTCACATTGAGTTTATTGTCTTGTACCTTACTGGCTTTAGTTGCTGCTTCTTTACTGACCTCTAACTTCCTAATCTGGTTCCCATCCCCCTGCCACATTAGTTTAAAACCTCCCCAACAGTGTTAGCAAAAGCACCCCCTAGGACATTGGTTCCAGTCCTGCCCAGGTGTAGACCATCCAGTTTGTAATGGTCCCACCGCCCCCAGAATCGGTTCCAATGTCCCAAAAATCTGAACCCCTCCCTCCTGCACCATCTCTCAAGCCACGTATTCATTCTGACTATTCTTGACTGTCCCGTGGCACTGGTAGCAATCCTGAGATTACTACCTGTGAGGTCCTACTTTTTAACTTATCTCCTAACTCCCTAAATTCTGATTGTAGGACCTCATCCCTTTTTTTACCTATATCGTTGGTGCCTATATGCACCACGACAACTGGCTGTTCACCCTCCCCCTTTAGTATGTCCTGCAGCCGATCGGAGACATCCCTGACCCGAGCACCCGGGAGGCAACGTACCATTCGGGAGTCTCGTTTTCGACCACAGAAACGCCTGTCTACTCCCCTTATAATTGAATCCCCTATGACTATAGCCCTGCCAGTCTTTTTCCCGCCCTTCTGTGCAGCAGAGCCAGCCACGGTGCCATGAGCCTGGCTACTATTGCCTTCCCCTGATGAGTCATCTCCCCCAACAGTCTCCAAACGGTATACCTGTTTTGGAGGGAGATGACCGCAGGAGACACCTGCACTGCCTTCCTGCTCTTTCTCTGCCTTTCGGTCACCCATTCCCTGTCTCCATCACCAATTCTAATCTGCGGTGCGACCAACTCACTGAACGAGCTATCCACGACCTCCTCAGCATCGCGGATGCTCCAAAGCGAGTCCATCCGCAGCTCCAGAGCCGTCATACGGTCTAACAGGAGCTGCAACTGGACACACTTCCCGCACATGAAGGAGCCAGGGGCATCGGCCGCGTCCCTAAACTCCCACATTGCGCACGAGGAGCATAACATGGGTCTGGGATCTCCTGCCATTTTTACCCTTTACCTTAACTGATTACAAATATAATCAAATAATTAATAAGTGAAAGGAATAAAGAATTTACTTACTGATCACAATACTCACCAACACACGAAGAGTTAAATTTCTCCCAGCAACTGCTAACTGGAACACTTTCCTTGCCAGCCAATCAGGTCACTGCTTTGCTGTGATGTCACCCTTCAAGGTAAGTTTTTAAAGAGATGAACTTACCTTCCCAAAAACCACGGTTGTTTTTTTTTTGGTTAGAGGAGGAGGTAGGAAGGGAAACACTGAGGAAATGTTTCAGGTTTAACTGTCACTTGACAACAGCCCCTTCACAAACCACCTTCAAATTACGCTGACCGCACTGCACGTATGCAAATCTCCCCAGAACAGCTAATCAGTAGCTCCGCTCTGCTGCCCTCTGCTGGATGCTTGACTTCACTCAAACACCTCGGGTCTCTTCCACAAGTACACCTTCAAATTACGCTGACCGCACTGCACGTATGCAAATCTCCCCAGAACAGGCAATCAGTAGCTCCGCTCTGCTGCCCTCTGCTGGATGGCAACAGGTAGATTACATGGCATAGTGGGTTGGTGTATTTCTGCAACCCCTTGTGATGGCTCTAGGCCTGTTGCACCCTTCTACTCCAGAGGTTTGACTTCTGCATTTTAGGTGAGTCCCAACTCCTTATGTCTTTGTGGGTGTCTTAATCAAGTCTTTTTTTTTAAATTAAATTTAGAGTACCCAATTATATTTTTTTCAATTAAGGGCCAATTTTAGTGTGGGCAATCCAGCTAGCTTGCACATTTTTGGGTTGTGGAGGTGAAACCCACGCAAACACGGGGAGAATGTGCAAATTTCACACGGACAGTGACCCAGAGCCGGGATTCGAACCCGGGTCCTCAGCGCCGTAGGCAGAAATGCTAACCACTGTGCCACCGTGCTGCCCTTAATCAAATCTAATGTTTAGGTAAGCTTTTATTAATACACCCAGGATAACATGCAGACCAGCCTTTCGCTTTATTACGATAGCTCCTGGAAATTATATTGTGGACACAAGATCCTTTATTCACCTTCAAAAGTGGTTGAGCGGCATATCAAACCTTGCTTTAGGATTAAACTTTTAAAAATCTACAAGTGACTAGTGTGATCTATTATGCTATTATGTAGAGAAGGTATCAAAGAAATTTGAGGTTGATGCCAGAAGTAGAGAATTTTGGCCATCAGGAAAGATGTCCTCGGGGCTCAATGTTGCGATTGGCAACTTTAGATGTTGATCTTTCTACTCCATCTTCCTTTCTTTTTTCTAAATATTCCATACATGCATTGCCTCATGCTAAACACCCTCCTGCCTCTTTTGCTACTTTTTGTTGTATTTTCTACATTCTCCTTTCTTTCAGTTCTGACGAAGAATCTACCGACTGGAAAGGTTGACTTGGTTTCTTTCCTAATAGATGCTGGCAGAGACCTGCTGAGTTTTCCAGTGTCCTCTATTCTGATTTCAGAGTCTAACATCTACAGTATTTTGCTTATTGAGGGGTTTTCCAAACTGAGGCAGTTGAAGGGAGATTTAATGGAGGTAAAAAAAATATGAGGGGTGTAGATATGTTCTTCTTTTCCACTATTTCCCTTGGAAAAGAGGTCAATAATCAGAAGCATAAAAAGTAACTAGTAAAGGGGTTAGAGAAGAATTACAGTGGAGATGAGGAGAAACCTTTTTTAGAGGGTGTTGAGGGTCTGGACTAATTTCCTGGAAGGGCTTTTTCTATAATTATTTCATGGGATGGATGTTGATGGCAAGCACAGCATTTATTAACCATCCGTAATTGCTTGTGAAGGTGGTAGTGAGCTGCCTCTTTGCACCCCTGCAGTCTGTTGGTGTACATACACACACTGCTGATGGAGGGGAGTTCCAGGATAATAATAATAAGGATGCAGAGATCCTTCAGCATGAGCTGGACAAGTTGGGCGAATGGGCAAATCAATGGGAGATGCACCATAATTTGGATAAGTGTGAGGTTATTCACTTTAGAAGCAAAAACAAGGCGGCAGATTACTGCCTGAATGGTTGTAAATTGGAAGAGGGGAGTGTGCAGCGGGACCTGGGTGTCCTCGTACATCACTCACTGAAGGTAAGCATGCAGGTGCAACAGGCTGCAAAGAAGGCAAATGGTATGTTGGCCTTCATTGCGAGAGGATTCAAGTACAGGAGCAGGGATGTCTTGCTGCAATTATACAGGGCCTTGGTGAGGCCACACCTGGAATATTGTGTGCAGTTTTGGTCTCCTTTTCTGAGGAAGGATATTCTTGCTCTCGAAGGTGTACAGCGAAGGTTTACCTGGCTGATTCCGGAGATGGCGGCACTGAAATATGAGGAGAGATTGACTAGGTTAGGATTGTTTTCGCTGGAGTTCAGACGAATGGGGGGATCTCATAGAGACTTATAAAATTCTAACTGGACTGGACCGGGTAGGTGCAGGGAAGATGTTCCCAATGGTGGGTGTGTCCAGAACCAGGGGTCACAGTCTGAGGATTCGAGGTAGACCATTTAGCCAAACAGTGGTGAGCCTGTGGAATTTAACACCACAGGAAGTAATTGAGGTTAAGACATTGAATACATTCAAGAGGCGGCTAGATATGGCACTAGAGGTGAATGGGATCAATGGTATGGGGAGAAAGCAGGGTTAGGCTATTGAGTTGGACGATCAGCCATGATGAATGGCGGAGCTGGCTCAAAGGGCCGAATGGCCTCCAAAGAGAAAATGCTGGAAAATTTCAGCAGGTCTGGCAGCATATGTAGGGAGAGAAAAGAGCTAACGTTTAGAGTCCAATGACTCTTTGCCAAAGCTAACAGACAGAGAAAGTGGGAAATATTTATACTGTGGAATGAGAATGAAAGATGAGTCATAGCCACAGAAACCCAGGGAAACCGGGTGCTAATGGCCACCGAAACCAAGAGGAAAGAGTGTTAATGGCAGTCCCCAGAGAGAACAAAAGATGTGAAAGGCCAAACAGCAGAGAAACTAACATAAGAGGGTAAACTGTGACCGATGTAGATGTGGGGGGAGGGGACAGGGAAGCAAAGGGAGAAAGGGTAAGGAAAAATGGATAAGATGGGGGGGGGGGTAAATATATATAAAGACAAGAAAGAAAGAAAGAAATGGTAAAAGACAGTTAAAATGAAATGGGACGAAAACAAATGGGTCGAGGTGGGGTAGAGCTAATCATCTGAAGTTGTTGAATTCGATGTTGAGACCGGAAGGCTGTAGTGTGCCTAACCAGAAGATGAGATGTTGTTCCTCCAGTTTGCGTTCAGCTTCACTGGAACATTGCAGCAGGCAAAGGACAGACATGTGGGCCTGGGAGCAGGGTCTTTTGTTAAAATGGCAAGCAACAGGAAATCAGGGTCCTGAATGCGAACAGACCGAAGATGCTTAGCAAAGCGATCACCCAGTCTGCGTTTGGTCTCTCCGATATAGAGGAGACCACATTGGGAGCAGCGAATGCAGTAGACCAAATTGGAAGAGATGCAAGTGAAACGCTGCTTAATCCGGAATGAGTGATTTGGGTCTGGCCATGGAAGAGGTAAAGGGGCAGATGTTACACCTTCTGCGATTGCATGGGAAGGTGCCATGGATAATGGGAGAGGTGTTGGGTATGGTGGAGGAGTGGACTAGATTGTCTCGGAGGGAACGGTCTCTGCGGAATGCTGACAGAGGGAGTGAAGGGAAGATGTGTTTGGTGGTGGCATCATACTGGAGTTGCCGAAAATGGCGGAGGATTATGCTTTGTATACGGAAGCTGCTGGGGTGAAATGTGAGAACCAGGGGGGCTCTATCCTTGTTCTGGAGGGAGTGGAGGGGGCAAGGGTAGTGGCGCGGGAGATGGACCAGACACTGTTGAGGATCCTGTCAACAACTGTAGGTGGGAAATCACAGTTGATCTTATCTTTAATGTTTCTATGTTTAATACCCAGCAACAAGTGAAGAAATAACAATATATTTCCAAGTTAAGATGGTGCGTCGAGGAAATTTTGGCAACAAATTTTTTAAAATAATTTGGTGCGTACTTGAAGTACTATGGGCTGGAATCTTGCGTTCGGCAATTGGCTGGGGAATCCGAGTTCCCGACCAAATTGGGGGTGGTGCCGCTTTTGCGATGCTCCGCCTCCTCCACAGCGGCATACTCTAGGAGTATGGCACGCCATGTATTGACGGCCTCAGGACGTTGCCTGAGGCCTGCCCCCCGATATTGCGCCCCCGACCGGCCGAGTTCCCGACGTCGTGGGTCTCTCATGGTCTCACCCGTCTGGAATTTGGCGTGGAGGCTGCGGATTCACCGGGGAATCGGTGGCCATTTTGCACCATTGTTTGCCACCATTCCCATGCCGGCGTGGGGACATAGCCCCAGAATCAGAGAATCCAGCCCCATAACTTGCGGGGCTACAGGTTTTTATTTTTTGACGGGACATGGATGTTGCTGACTAGGCCAGAATTTTTATTGCCCATCCCTAAGGATTTTTATTGCCCAAACTCTAGCCTTTGAGAGCTAGAAGATGGGTTTACACCGGATAGCTCTTTTGTGGTCAACACAGGCACAATAGGGCAACTAGCATCCTCTGTGCCATAATTGTACTGTAATTTATTATTTGTACAGTGTAAATTATATTAATGAGGTCCTCAAAACAAAAAACAATACAATAATAATAATGACCTTTATTCGTGTCACAAGTAGGCTTACATTAACACTGCAATGAAGTTCCTGTGAAAATCCCCCAGTCGTCACACAACAGCACATGTTCAGATACACCAAGGGAGAATTTGGAAAGTTTGCAATCTATAAGATTCAATGGATTGAACTGCTTCTTGCTTTGTTGTACTATTCTGTGATTATATTGTCTAAGTTTTGTTAAGTTATATAAACCTCTTTTCCCCTTTACGTCTCATCTAATTGTGGGAACTGGCTAGCCAATCTCAAGTTTGTTATAATTCCATGTTGCTCTCTGCTGTTGAATAAACAGAGGAGGGTGAATGCTGGAATTGGAATATGAATCATTACTACGCCATTGCCATGCAGATCTAAAAATAGAATTAGTAAAACCCTGGACCCAAGACATTCACTGACCTGAGCCATAGGGAATAAGTTAGTGTGATTAAGTTACGCTTAAGGAGGGAACATATGAAAGGACGTTTGGAAAAGTTATTTAAAAAGCCAGTCGATTCCAACATGCAACTTGCCAAGAATATTCTGATGCTCAGAAAAGTTGCAATATAAGAAAATCGTGCAAATTGGAAAGAAATGTCGGAAATAAATGCAGGAAGCTTTTGCTTCTTGTGGAGTAATTCTCCATAAGCATGGAGTTGTGTAAATTATTGGATAGCTCCCATCCTCCATTACAGCTGTGATCTGCTAGTAAAGCACCAGATGCCAAAGCTGGCGATTAAGAAACCAATTTATTTTTAAAACAAGATTTGTTTTTCACGAAAGGAATATAATTAACGTAACATATTAACAGGGTTTGAAGTTGTCATTCACTAACAGTACGGGTTTTTATATACTGTAGAACAAGGTTTTTCAAACATGGTGGATGTTGGGAGCTTCACGGAGCGATCAGTTGCGGAATTCCCAATCGGCTTTCAAGAATGCTGGGCACGACTGACCTTTAATTACAAACGATGGAGTCTTCCCGCCAGAAGTGGTGGCAGAGAGCAATTCACGAGCGCGGCATGTACACTGACGCCACGCACCCTGCACGTCCGTGATTTGAGCGCAAAATCATGGAGAGATTCCTTCATTTGTAGCTGCCAGCAAACAAGCAACAGGACTGTGTGAAGAACTGAAGAATGGTCACTTTGTAACTTTCCGCACTCCTAGCCAAGTTGGTCCAGTGCAGGCACACCACTAGCAACTAGGGGTGATGTGCCAAATTGCCTAGTTAGTTCCTATACACAAAAAGGACAAATCCAATCCAATGAATTACCACCTCATCAATTTACTCTCAATCATCCGGAAGGGGGTCATCAACACTGCTATCAAGTGGCACTTGCACAGCAATAACCTGGTCACCGACGCTCAGTTAGAGTTCCACCATGGTCACTCAGGATCTGACCTCATTACAGCCTTGGTCGACATCAGCAGAATGAGTGGAGGTGTCCAAAGCGTGGCTCAGTCAATGACAGCCATGGCTGAGGGCCTCGGTTGAATGTCCGACTCGCTGGGGGATGTGACCCAGTACCAGGTGGACCTTGATGAGGCGCTGCAGCTCATGTCCCAGTCTGAAATGGGAATAGCCTAGGCACTGAGGAGCTTGTCCCAGTCCAGGTGGGCATTGCCGAGGCACCTCAGAGCACGGTCCAGTCACTGAGGACAATCACCGAGGGCGGTGACTCCATGGTGCAGACTTTGGGGAGCCAACAGGGCTGGCAGAGCCAGGTGGCATAGGGCAGCCAGAGATCGATCCAACGGTAATGTCCCCAGTGCTGGATCCCAGTCTCTGGGTGTTCGGATGTTGGACGCTGCGTCCATAGTGTTGCCTCCTGCAGTGTTCAGGCACAGTGTCCAGGCATCATGGTCTGATTGGGATGCTAAGCAATAACTCCACATGCTACATGGAACACCTACCCACCGGGATCCACTTGGGATGTGTGAAGTGCTCACTTAACTATGATTGCCAATTCCCAATTAGCTATAGCCTTCAGCTGCACGGCCAGAAGCCTCCACGGTCAGTGGAAGTTATAGATGTTGGGGGCAGACAGTCAGGGGCTAGGATTGCACCGGATCCAGGGTTTGGGTTGGCATGAATACCTGCGGGTGATTGGAAACCACCCCCCCGCCCCTGCGATACCCCCTCCCCATGGCGGCCCACCCCAACCCAAGCTGCCACACCCCGGTTGCTCCCCCCCCCCTTCCGACCACCGGGGAAGCAAACCCAGTGCCCCCCGTGCTCTTTGCCTGTGAGCAAAGATGATTACTCACCTTCTCGGGTCCCTGCAGCAGCCCTTCAGCCAGTTTCACGTTTTTACAAAGAAGTGCTAATTGGCGCCTGCATGACCACTTGCTGGGGAGGCCGTTAGATAGGGGGTCACTCTCGTTAATTGCATGGAGATTGGCCTTAAGTGGTGATTGCTGATTTCTCGCCACACTAAGGCGTGATCCCGATTTCGTCAAGGGGAGCGGGCCGGATAGATCGCGGACGGATCGATACCTTCCGCGTTCTCGTTTTTGCCCCCCCTTCTTCTAACAGCCTCGTTGCGCTCTCGCTTAAGTGCAACGCGGCCATTAAATCGCGGCCAGTGTGCGAAAACAGAATAGGTGTCACCGCAATCAAAGTGGATCACACTTTGGCAAAATAGTCAAACTGGATGGCTAGCCTGTGAGCACTTTCCTGGTGTCCTGGCTCAGTCAACATCACTAAGAGATTATCTGGTCATTATCATATTGCTGTTTGTAGAAACTGGCTTTGTGCAAATTGGCAGCCACGTTTCCTATACAGTGATTACACTTTTAAAATACTTCAATTGCTGTAAACTGCATTGAGACTTGCAGTGGTTGTGAAAACAACTATCTAAATGCAAGGTTTTGTTTTACTTCCAGTGGCGACATGTAGGAGGAGGTTGCACATTGGGTAGCTCCTGCCAGAGTCCTTGGTTTTAGGCCTTCTTCACACACTTTTTGGGGAGCATTTGAATGGAAACCTTTCCTAATTGAACATTGGTTGTGAAAGGATGTCTAAAAGCCAAAGAAATAATACCACGACAAAAGGTGCAAGTGCTGGTCTGCATGCAGGGTCAAGTTCAGTGAGGAGTGCGGTGGGAGGGTAGATGGTGGAGGTGAGCTCTCCGGGTGGGGCCGCTCTGGTAACGATAGAAGCACTGGTGGGGGTGATGGTGGCTGAGTTTAAGAAGCAGTTGAGCTAGCATTTCGAGTAGCGTGGGAGGTAAATGCTGGAGAGTCTTAACCAGTTGGTGGAAAACCCGTTGCCCCGATGAGGGAAGGGATTGGAAGGATGTCCGAGATGGTGCGGAAGCATGGTGAGGTGCTGAAAGGATGGAGGCAGCATTATCAAGGCACAACGACCAGCAGTTCGCTAGTAAACGGGAGCGAGGTGGAGGGAAGGGGCTGCTGCCTGCTGATCCTGTTTGTGCAGGTTTCAGCATGCCCAGGAGGTGTAAAGGGCAGAACGGTAGCATAGTGGTTAGCACAAATGCTTCACAGCTCCAGGGTCCCAGGTTCGAATCCCGGCTTGGGTCACTGTCTGTGTGGAGTCTGCACATCCTCCCCGTGTCTGCGTGGGTTTCCTCCGGGTACTCCGGTTTCCTCCCACAGTCCAAAGATGTGCAGGTTAGGTGGATTGGCCATGATAAATTGCCCTTAGGGTCCAAATTGCCCTTAGTGTTGGGTGGGGTTACTGGGTTATGGGGATAGGGTGGAGGTGTTGACCTTGGGTAGGGTGCTCTTTCCAAGAGCTGGTACAGACTCGATGGGCCGAATGGCCTCCTTCTGCACTGTAAATTCTATGAAATGGTGGGGGGATGGGAGGGAGAAGAGTGGTTTTGGGATTTATGGGGTGGAGAGGGGTATTTTGCTGATGATGACTGGGGCTGTTTTTGGCTCCATTCGATAGGTGGGGCCAGCTGCCATGTTGGGCAGGGACTGCTTGTTTGAAATGTTGGAGGGATGGGTGCTTATTCCTGATCAATAAAAGAATCTGGTTCCAGATGCAGAAGGTGGTGGCGGATCGTGGGGGGTAGATTTGTTATGGTCTTGGGGGTGTTGGAGAGCATCTCAGTCGTGTTGGTGAATGTGTAATCTCCAAATTGGGACTAGGTAGATTTCATGAAGAGGGTGGTGGTGACTTTCCTGGTTGATCCTGGGAGAGGATTGGAATACAGTCTTGGATCCAAAGGTGGACCGTTCCAAGTCGAAATCAAGGTATTCAAGGAATTTAAGGCTAATGCTTTCACGAATAACATGACCTCAAAGTATTTTCAGCTGTATAGGGGAGCTAGGCAGGAGTGCCCTATGTCCCCGCTCTTATTCCTGTTGGCGATAAAACCTTTGGCAATTGTGTTGAGGAACTTGGGTGAGTGGAGAGGGGTGGTGAGGGAGGGGATTGAATATAGGGGTGTCTCTGTATGGTAATGATCGATTACTGTATATTTCGACCCAGTCCTGACAATGGGGGGGCATAATGGTGCTTTTGAAGCGGTTTTGTGCGTTCTCTGGGCATTAGTTAAACTTGGGGAAGAGTAAGTGTTTTTTGGTTACCCGACCGGAGAATGGAGTTAATTTGGGGGTGTTGCTGTTTTGTTTGACGGGCATCATTTTATGTATTTAGGGGTGCAGGTAGTGTGGGATTGGGCTCGGCTTCTTAAGTTAAACTTTACGAGTCTGGTGGGTAGGGTTAAGGCGGACTTGCAGAGATGGGATAGCCTCCCTCTGTCCTTGGCAGGCCGAGTGGAATCCGTGAAGATGACCATTCTGACACATCTTCAGTTCCTATTCCAATGCTTGCCGTTTTTTTTGCCAAAGGCATTTTTTACAGCGGTGGAGAGGCTGTTTTCATCGTTGATTTGGGTGGGTACGTTTGCTAGGATTCGGCGATTGCCCTTACAAAGGGACTGCCAGTCAGGGGGTTTGGTGCTGCCGAGCTTGATCTATTACTATTGGGCGGTGAACGTGGCAGAGGTGTTGGGTTGGTGTGGTGATCAGGAGGCAGTGTGAGTGAGGATGGAGTCAGGCTTGTGTAAGCAGAAGGGGTTTCTGGTGCTGGTGACAGTCTCACTGCCGTTCTCTCCAGGGAAGTATTCAAGTGGTTGCGACGTTGAAAATCTGGCGTCAGTTTCGACAGCATTTTAAATTAGGTAGGATGCCGAAGCAGATGCCGATTTGTGATTATTAGATGTTTGAACCGGCAAGACTGGATGCCAGGTTCGGGGCTGGGTGGATAAGGAAGCGGATGACATAGGGGCTTGTTTTTGGAGGGGCGGTTCGTGAGCCTGGAGGAGGTGTCAAAGAAGTTCGGGTTTTCACAGGCGGAAAGGTGAGGTACTTTGCAAGGAAGGTTTTCCCCGTCGTTTTTGGTAGTGCCGCCTTCCTCACTATTGGAAAGGGTTTTGATGCTCGCAGGTCTGGAAGGGGGGGGGGGGGGGGGGGAGTATCTCGGAGATTTAAGGGAGGATGATGGCGGGGGAGATTTTGGGTCTCTTTATTCCTCACATGTGAGAGACTTGAATTTGGAGCCAGTTCCCGAGCGGCCATATCAGACCTGCCAGAGCTGCAGACGGGTGTGGGGGCGGATGTCTTAGCCTTCGCCTTGCTGGTCGCTCGCAGGTGGGTTCTGTTGAAATGAAATGAAAATCGCTTATTGTCACGAGTAGGCTTCAATGAAGTTACTGTGAAAAGCCCCTAGTCGCCACATTCCGGCGCCTGTCCGGGGAGGCTGGTACGGGAATCGAACCGTGCTTCTGGCCTGCTTGGTCTGCTTGAAAAGCCAGCGATTCAGCCTGGTGAGCTAAACCAGCCCCTGTCGGAATGGAGGTCAGCTTCTCCACCCAGTACCTCGGTGTGGCTGGGGGATCTCATAGAGCTTTTGCATTTGGAGAAAGTTATATACACATTAAGGAGTGCAATTGACAGGTTCCACAAATGATGGTGGCCTTTTATTGTATTCTTTAAAGAGCTAGTCACCGTCAGCTGTTAAAGGGGAATTGATGCTGCTGTGTTTTGTTGTTTATTTTATGATTTTGTATTTATTTAAAAAATGTTATTATATATTTTTTACATAAATGTAAGTTTTTCTTTAATTCAGCAACAGCTAACCTGGCCAAGGTTATTAAAACTGAGGCTGGCCGGTTGTTTCTACAGCTTTTGTTTTAGTGTCCCAACAATATACCAACAGATTCGAAAGGTGAAGGTTGTGAGAATTAATACCTGGGGCTTGTGTGACATCGATAAACCACCACAGAACCACTCTCTCAGCTTATCGGATGTGAACCCCAGATAAATTATTACATTATTATTGCATTGCACAGCTTTATTTGAAGAGATAGGAACGATGGACCAATTGGTGTCCTTCTATGTTGTTATTTCTCAGCCAATATATAAAATCCTTGTAACAATATGAATAGTGATGTGTTGTTTATAAATACCTTAGTTGATAATGGCAGCAGGTAGACAGTACAGATTCCTGTCTGGTTCCTGCTGGTAAGTCATCTTCAATCATATTCTACAGAAACAATGATTCTTCTGAAGCTGCATCTCTGAAAATCGGTAAGAATCACATTATTCAGCACTGAAAGACTTGCTTTGTCATCCCTCAGTTCTGAGAAACTTAAAACCCTCTTCATTCACTCAGAGCACAACAATAGACAAACAACGAGCAAACCGTGGGTTGCAGCAATTTTACATCATGAGTTTCAAATATACAAAGGGTTTTTCTAAAACAAGTACATAAAATTGTTAACCATTAAGAGACTAAAAAGGTTTTTAGTTCCTTATTGTATGTAACTTACACTGAAGGTGAAGCCAGTCAAACTCTATGGTGTACAGTCAGCATCAAAACACAGAATAATCCAGTCAAAAAAATAGATGTGCAGCTGTAACAAGACAACAATATTTTTGGCAGATTATTTTGAAATCATCCTGAGGGAATATATAAAAATATCTTGACTATAATTTACATATATTTCCAACTTTCCTTATTTCCTACAGCTTCAACTCAGGACAGTGCCTCCTAGGTTAAAAACCATCATGGGGGTGTGTCCCTCCTCCCTGAAATATATCTCCCAGCACCTTTTGTGTCAGTAATACTGTACTCAAAATTCAGAATAAAATGTTACTATGGAGGATTAGGAATTTGTACAGAATGATACAGCTCTGGAGGAGACCATTCAACCCACTCTGTCTGTGCCAAATCTTTGAAAGAGTTGTACTAGTCCTGTTCGGTCCCTGGAACCCTATCATTAGATTTCCCTTTGTCATGTGAGTGTCACTTTAAGAAAAGTTTTTGTCTCATCACATGGCTTCAGTGATGTCATTGTGTGGGTAGAGCTGAGCTGTGTGAGCTGTTTTTGGTTTCAATATTTTTGATTTGACTGCTGTGGACTCGGACAGGAACATAGAACATTACAGCGCAATACAGGCCCTTCGGCCCTCGATGTTGCGCCGACCTGTGAAACCCCTCTAAAGCCCATCTACACTATTCCCTTATCATCCATATGTTTATCCAATGACCATTTAAATGCCCTTAATGTTGGTGAGTCCACTACTGTTGCAGGCAGGGCATTCCACGCCCTTACTACTCTCTGAGTAAAGAACCTACCTTAGACATCTGTCCTATATCTATCTCCCCTTAATTTAAAGCTGTGTCCCCTCGTGCTAGACATCACCATCCGAGGAAAAAAGCTCTCACAGTCCACCCAATCTAATCCTCTGATCACCTTGTATGCCTCAATTAAGTCACCTCTTAACCTTCTTCTCTCCAATGAAAACAGCCTTAAGTCCCTCAGCCTTTCCTCATAAGATCTTCCCTCCATACCAGGCAACATCCTGGTAAATCTCCTATCCTCCAGTCTTCTGGCACTATTCCTGTAGACAATGATGACATAAAGATCAAAGCCAAAGGCTCAGCAATCTCTTCCCTAGCTTCCCAGAGAATCCTAGGATAAATCCCATCCAGCCCAGGGGACTTATCTATTTTCACACTTTCCAGAATTGCTAACACCTCCTCCTTATGAACCTCAAGCCCTTCTAGTCTAGTAGCCTGTATCTCAGTATTCTCCTTGACAACATTGTCTTTTTCCTGTGTGAATACTGACGAAAAATATTCATTTAGCACCTCTCCTATCTCCTCGGACTCCACGCACAACTTCCCATTACTGTCCTTGACTGGCCCTACTCTTACCCTAGTCATTCTTTTATTCCTGACATACCCATAGAAAGCTTTAGGGTTATCCTTGATCCTACCTGCCAAAGACTTCTCATGTCCCCTCCTGGCTCTTCTTAGCTCTCTCGTTAGGTCCTTCCTTGCTAACTTGTAACTCTCGAGCACCCCAACTGAACCTTCACGTCTCATCTTTACATAAGCCTCCTTCTTCCTCCTGACAAGTGATTCAACTACTTTTGTAAACCATGGTTCCCTCACTCGACCACTTCCTCCCTGCCTGACAGGTACATATTTATCAAGCACACGCAGAAGCTGTTCCTTCAACAAGCTCCACATTTCAATTGTGCCCATCCCCTGCAGTTTCCTTCCCCATCCTATGCATCCTATTGCCTCATCGCATCATAATTGCCTTTCCCCCAAGTTTAACTCTAGCCCTGCGGTATATACCTATTCCTTTCTATCGCTAAAGTAAACGTAACTGAATTGTGGTCACTATCACCAAAGTGCTCACCTACCTCCAAATCTAGCACCTGTCCTGGTTCATTACCCAGTACCAAATCCAATACGGCCTTGCCTCTTGTTGGTCTATCTACATACTGTGTCAGGAAACCCTCCTGCACATATTGGACAAAAACGGACCCATCTAAAGTACTCGATCTATAGCGTTTCCAGTCAATATTTGGAAAGTTAAAGTCCCCCATAACAACTACCCTGTTACTTTCACTTCTATCCAGAATCATCTTTGCCGTCCTTTCCTCTACATCTCTGGAACTTTTCGGAGGCCTATAGAAAACCCCTAACAGGGTGACCTCTCCTTTCCTGTTTCTAAACTCAGCCCATACTACCTCAGTAGACAAGTCCTCATCAAACGTCCTTTCTGCCGCTGTAATACTGTCCTTGACTAACAATGCCACCCCTCCCCCTCTTTTACCACCTTACCTGAACTTACTGAAATATCTAAACCCTGGAACCTGCAACAACCATTCCTGTCCCTGCTCTATCCATGTCTCCGAAATGGCCACAACACGAAGTCCCAGGTACCAACCCATGCTGCAAGTTTACCCACCTTATTCCGGATGCTCCTGGTGTTGAAGTAGACACATTTTAAACCACCTTCCTGCCTGCTGGTACACTCCTGCAACCTTGAAACCTTACTCATGACCTCACTACTCTCAACCTCCTGTATACTGGAAGTTCAGGTTCAGGTTCCCAACCCACTGCTGAATTAGTTTAAACCCTCCCGAAGAGCATTAGCAAGTTTTCCCCCCAGGATATTGGTACCCCTCTGGTCCAGGTGTAGACCATCCCGTTTGTAGCGGTCTCACCTACCCCAGAATGAGCCCCAGTTATCCAGGTATCTGAAACCCTCCCTCCTGCACCATCCCTGTAGCCACGTGTTCAACTGCTCTCTCCCTATTCACTAACATTATATCTATAACACTAAGGGCATTCAAATGGTCATTGGATAGGCATATGGACGATAAGGGAATAGTGTAGATGGGCTTTCACAGGTCGGCGCAACATCGAGGGCCGAAGGGCCTGTGCTGCGTATCGTTTTAAATATCTGTTCTAGTAAAATCACTTTGGTGGTGGATTTTAATATATAGTTTACTCTCTGGAAGGGTTTAAACCTGCTGATGAGATGGCATCAGAATCTCAGGGAAAGCCAGTCTTATTCAATGGAGAATGCAGAGTGCTGGGTCACTGTCTGTGTGAAGTTTGCACATTCTCCCTGTGTTTGCGTGGGTTTCGCACCCACAACCCGGGGATATGCAGGGTAGGTGGATTGGCCATGGCTCGGTACAACATCAAAGGCCAAAGGGCCTGTTCTGTGCTGTACTGTTCTATGCCCTTGAAAAGGGGTTTTGGGTTTATGGGATTTTGTTTTTTGAATTGGAACAGTTAAGGGGGAATTAATTAAGTGTCATACATAGATTATTGTAGCTGTGGGGTGTAATGTTTGTAATTAATAAAAAATATTGTGTGTTTCTATAAATGTTAACTAAGTTCTTAGACTAAAGCTTATTTTGATTAAAATGTTTAGGAAGATTGTTGAATCACACCTGACAGGTGGGCTCTTGTGGATTTGGATTTGATTTGTTTATTGTCACGTGTACCGAGGTACAGTGAAAAGCATTTTTCTGCGAGCAGCTCAACAGATCATTAAGTACATGGGAAGAAAAGGGAATAAAAGAAAATACATAATAGGGCAACACAAGGTACACAATGTAACTACATAAGCAACGGCATCGGATGAAGCATACAGCGTGTAGTGTTAATGAGGTTTGTGCTCACCCTAGCCAAATTCAACATAAAAAGTTATGGGTCAGGTGAACTTCATAGTACACTTTGGAGTTTTAAAAACCCTGGCCCATAACAAAATTGGGGATTCGTCTGTGATTTGAACTCAGGACCTCTCGTATTTTGTTCTGCTGGGGCTATTCGTTCCTTTTCTCTTTGCTCTCTCTCCTTTTCTTTTTCCCTGATCTGTACCTCCCTTTCTCTCGCATTTTGTACTGCTAGGACTATTCTTTCTTTTCCCCTCATTTCGAATTCAAGCTGCTTTAATTCTTTGTCAGGTTCAAGCTGCTTGATCTGTAATTGAATTCTTGCCATTTCCACTGATTCTGACTGTGTCTCTTTTAAATGCTCAGCTGCCACCGCAATGACCTCTTCTTTTCTTATTTTGTCAGGCAATGTTAACTGCAATGTTTTTGCCAAATCTAAAAGCCTTTTTTAGTCTCCGTTTGTAAGGTACCTTCTCCACCCTCACAAACTTCTGAGCCTCTGAAAGAGCCATTGCCACAACACACTCCCTATTTAAACTTGAAGACAACACTTGAAAAGCAAACACAAATATGCTCACCCCTCACTTTAAGTTCACTAAGCCAACCCAATCACGAAAGATAGACTTTTATCCCACGAGCCCCCAATTTTGTTATGGGCCAGGGTTTACAACTCCACAGTGTATTATGGAGTTCACCTGACCTATAACTTTTTATGTTGAATCTGGCTTGGGTGAGCACAAGAGTCTACCTGCCAGGTGTTATTCAACAGTCTTACTGGACACTTTAATCAAAATAAGCTTTATTCCAAACTTAGTTAACATTTATATAAACACACAGCAAGAATTTTTATCAATTACAAACATAAAGACACCCCACAGCTAAATTAATCTATGTGTAACACTTAATGAATTTCCCCTTAACTGTTCCAATTCAAAAATAAATTCCCAGAAATGCACTCTGCATTCTCACTTGAATAAGATTGACTTTCCCTGATATTCTGACCCCGTCTCACCAGCAGGTGTAAGCCCTTCTGGAAAGCAAACTATATCTTAACCCACCTCAACCACCAAGGTGATTTTTACTGGAACAGATATTTAAAATGAAACGAGACAGGCCAAAACACTTATTTCTCCTGTCCGAGTCCACAGCAGTCAAATCAAAAAAAGTGAAACCAGAAACAGCTCACACAGCCACAGCTCAGCTCCACCCACACAAACCTTTCTTAAAGGCACACTGACATGACACCTTCAACTACTTATCTAACTCCCTTTTGAAAGTTACTATTGAATCTACTTCCACTGGCAATGCATTCCAGATCGTAACATTAAAAAACTACCTCATCTCTTTGTTAACAAAATTTTGTTTAACCTATGCTGCAATTATTTTATTTTGCCAGGCTGTCTCTCCGTCCATGTCTGTCTGTCTGACTCTCTATCTATTGGCCACTCTTACTCTGCCTCTCTGTTCATCATTATGTGGAGATGTCGGCGTTGGACTGGGGTGGGAAGATGTCTTACAATGCCAGGTTAAAGTCAAACAGATGAGTGATGAAGGAGCTACGCTTCGATAGCTCGTGATTCCAAATAAACCTGTTGGACTTTAACCTGTTGTTCTCTGTCATCATTCTCCTTATGGCTCTGTTTACATCTATCTTTCTCCCTGGGCAGGATTTTACGGCCATGTTGCCCTTGGGAAGATGTTGGTGAGTTGCCTTCCATGTGCTGCGGGTACACCGCAGTGCTATCATGGCGGGAGTTCTCGGAGTTTGAGCCACTGACAGTGAAGATATGGCAACATAGCCCTTGTCCTTCTTGGTGGCAGCGATCATGAGTTTGGAAGGTGCTTTCTAAGGAAGCACATTGAACTTGCTAGCCAGAACAGCTCCTCAAGAGATCGGGGCCCTGATCTCTAAATTAGTTCAGGCCCCCCCCCCCCCCCCCCCCGCACCCAAGGGAAATTTCACCTCAGACACACAAGGGCATTACCCCCCCCCCCAAGTCAGGACACTCCGCTATGGGATCCCTGAGGGCTCCCCTCCTCAGACCCCCTTCCAGGACACCCACCCTCGCAGAGGCCGCACTTACCTGCCCTGCACCCATCCCCCACTTTTCATAGGAATGACCGCCCCAAATCCTGACCTTGGGCAGCGCACCCGGGCACCTGCCCAATATCGTGCCCCTCAACCACTCCCACTGAACCCCTTCCACTCACCTCCTCCCCTCATCTTCTCCTCCCCTCCTCCTCCTATCCCCTCCGCTCCCTCCATCCCTCACACCCCCACTCACCTCCTCCCCTCATCTTCTTCTCCCCTCCTCCTCCTATCCCCTCCGCTCCCTCCATCCCTCACTCACCTCCTCCCCTCATCTTCTCCTCCCCTCCTCCTATCCCCTCCCTCCATCCCTCACCCCCCACTCATCTCCCCCAGCCCCCCTCCAACCCTCCCCCCACCCTTACACCCTCTCCTCCCTCCACCCCACTCCCTTACCCCTCCCTCCCACCACCCCCACCCCCTACCTTACACCCTCCCCTCCCCCACACCCCCCCTCACACCTCACCGCCTCCCTCCCCCACCTCACCCCCTCCTCCTAGCCCCTCCGCTCCCTCCATCCCTCACCCCCCCTACCTTAGACCCTCCCCCTCCCTCACCCCCGCCCTCTCCCTCACCCCCGCCCTCTCCCTCTCCCCCTCCCTCCCCCACCTCACCCCCTCCTATCCCCTCCGCTCCCTCCATCCCTCACCCCCCCTTCCCCCCTCCCTCCCCACCCCCCCTTCCCCGCTCCCCCCCACCCCCCCTTCCCCCGCTCCCCCCCACCCCCCCCCTTCCCCCTCCCCCACCCTCCCCTCACCCCCCTTCCCCCTCCCTCCCCCCACCCCCCTTCCCCCCCTCCCTCCACCCCCCCCTCCCTTCCCCCCCCCCTCACCCTCTCTCTGAGGTTTGAATCTAACGGTTATTAGGAGCCACGTGACGCACGAGGCGGGAGGCGAAGCGGCGGCTTCCGGTCAGAATGTTATCACATACGGGAAATGTATTTATCTTTTCAAAGTTGGAAGGTTTCGTGAAATTTGATGCAGTTTATTAATCTTATATTTGTAAATGTTCCATTGGGAGAGTTTGGCCTAACTCGCGGGGGGAGTTGTAGACTTTTCCGCTGGAGCCCCGCATTGGGAAAGTGGCGGGAACCCCACCGTAACTACAAAACCCACAATGCAGCGGGGACCCCACCGGAACTACAAATTCCACAATGCAGCGGGAACCCAGCCCCGAACTATAAATCCCACAATGCACCGGAAACCCCACCCCCAACTACAAATCCCTCAATTCAGCGGGAACCCCACCTGAACTACAAATCCCACAATGCAGCGGAAACCCACCCCGAACTACAAATCCCACAACGCAGCGGGAACCCCACCCGAACTAGAAATCCCACAATGCAGCGGGAACCACATCCCGAACTACAAATCCCACAATGCAGCGGGAACCCCACCCGAATTACAAATCCCACAATGCAGCGGGAACCCCACCCCGAACTACAAATCCCACAATGCAGCGGGCAGAGCACATCAGCCACTGCCTTTGTTGACAGTGGAATAGTTGGAAGGTTTCGTGAAATTTGATGCAATGTTCTCCATGCCAATGTTCACCATGCCAATGTTCTCCATGCCAATATTCACCATGCCAATATTCTCCATGCCAATGTTCTCCATGCCAATATTCACCATGCCAATGTTCTCCATGCCAATATTCACCATGCCAATATTCTCCATGCCAATATTCTCCATGCCAATATTCACCATGCCAATGTTCTCCATGCCAATATTCTCCGTGCCAATATTCACCATGCCAATATTCACCATGCCAATGTTCTCCATGACAATATTCTCCGTGCCAATATTCACCATGCCAATATTCTCCATGCCAATATTCACCATGCCAATATTCTCCGTGCCAATATTCACCATGCCAATATTCTCCATGCCAATATTCACCATGCCAATATTCTCCATGCCAATATTCTCCATGCCAATATTCACCATGCCAATGTTCTCCATGCCAATATTCTCCGTGCCAATATTCACCATGCCAATATTCTCCATGCCAATATTCACCATGCCAATGTTCTCCATGTCAATATTCTCCATGCCAATATTCTCCATGCCAATGTTCTCCATGCCAATGCTCTCCATGCCAATGCTCTCCATGCCAATGCTCTCCATGCCAATGCTCTCCATGCCAATATTCTCCATGCCAATATTCTCCATGCCAATATTCTCCATGCCAATGTTCTCCATGCCAATATTCTCCATGCCAATATTCTCCATGCCAATATTCTCCATGCCAATATTCTCCATGCCAATGTTCTCCATGCCAATATTCTCCATGCCAATATTCTCCATGCCAATGTTCTCCATGCCAATATTCTCCATGCCAAAGTTCTCCATGCCAATGTTCTCCATGCCAATATTCTCCATGCCAATATTCTCCATGCCAATATTCTCCATGCCAATATTCTCCATGCCAATGTTCTCCATGCCAATGTTCTCCATGCCAATATTCTCCATGCCAATATTCTCCATGCCAATATTCTCCATGCCAATATTCTCCATGCCAATGTTCTCCATGCCAATATTCGCCATGCCAATATTCTCCATGCCAATATTCTCCATGCCAATATTCACCATGCCAATGTTCTCCATGCCAATATTCTCCATGCCAATATTCTCCATGCCAATATTCACCATGCCAATGTTCTCCATGCCAATATTCTCCATGCCAATGTTCTCCATGCCAATGTTCTCCGTGCAATTTTCATTCTGGCCACACTCTGACTCTCATTCTGCTGATTTAAGATTTTCCATAAAACCAACTCCCAACATTTGATAAGGGCAGGAAGAGCCACCTGGATTTGGCCATGTCGCCTTGAATGGTGCCCAAGGAAAACCTCCGGGAATTTGCTCCGTACCATCCACAAACCGCCAGATCCCATTTGGAGGAAATGCTGCTGATCCAACTGGAGCTGGTGACCCAACAGGCCAGGGCGGTTCCTTGCACATCAATGAGAGGAAGGTGCACAGTCCGGCACCCATAAATCACTGGAGTGAGGGTGGACCCCACAATATTCAGTTGTTCTCGGGTATAAACGGCCACATGCCGTGGCTGCCATGTCAGCAAAGACAAAGAATGCTCTCCTTGTTTGGTAAGATCAAAAGTGCTCTGCACCACGATAGAAATGGCCGCTCCCATATCCAGCTCCATTTGGAGGATAAGACCATTCACCTGTATCAGAATGTGACTAGGGGCCACACAGGGCGCTGCCAAACAGTCCAGCTGCATCTCAGCCTCATCCTCTGTCTCTTCTGGTCATCCAGATGCAAAGGCCGGCCCCAAGGCTGACACTTGCGTTGACCGTGGCATCTGAAGCACTGGCCTTCCTGCTGCCGACAGGTAGTTCTAGGCCAGGATCCACATGTAGCACACAGGCCTGAATTGCCTTCAGCCGGGTTTGGGGACATTGTACATACCGGTAGCTGGCTCTTCCCCCAGAAGCCAGAGTCACTAAGGCGTTCAGTCCAAACCGCGAGGATACTACGTGAGGAACAACATCCCAAAACGTTCACCTCCATTCCTTGTATCTCTCAGATGCTGCATTCCGCACTTTCTTGGGACAGGGAGATCGGCAGCGCCTGCTGAAAACCTAGGGAGACTTCACCCTAAAGCTTTCTCTGAGTTTCCATATTATGGAGACTGCAGACCGATCACGGAGTATATCAGACAAAACACTTCCATGCTCACAAAACCCTGCTGGGTACGTTACACTCCGGATCATCCCAAACATATGCGGTCCACAAGCCATCAACAGTATGACTGTCTGGCACTCGCTCTCCATCATATTTTTGACCCGGAAGAAATAACGCACCCGTTTAGCGTATCGGTTCCAGTCTCCAACACCAGCATCAAATTAGGGTTAGGGCAACCCTAAATGCCCAAATAGAGGCACGGCGAATCAAAGACCTCTAAACCTGTTTCCAGAAGGTTCAGCTGAGAAGGTTGCAACGTTGACAGAAAACCAGTTTCCTCCTCGTCGCCAGTTTAATAAGGGGACAGGAGTCCACACCAAGTAAAAATAATGTTTTATTTACAAACGACACTTCCCGGTCGACCCCTACTGGATTCTATCTGGCCAGTGCCTTGCTGGCCGACCTTATATACACTGGGTAATTGAGATACCCCGCCCCTAGTGAGGGAGCTCATACTCCGCAAACAGCATGGGAAAGACGAGAATTCCCGTTCCCTGGATGCTGTGCGGAATATTACATTCCACCTGCGCGACCAGGTTTGCACTGTCCGTGTGGAGTTTGCACATTCTCCCCCTGTCTGCGTGGGTCTCACACCCACAACCCAAAGATGTGCAGGATAGGTGGATTGGCCATGCTAAATTGTCCCTTCATCAGAAAAATTTAAATTTAAAAAAAAGGAAAGAGAAAAAGAAATTGGGGGTGCAGAAGCTGGAACTACAGAGAGGAAAAAGCAAAAGGAGAGAGAGTTCCGGATGTAGGTGCTGGAAATTAGTGGGAAGTTGCCAGAAACGAGAGGCGAGACCAATTCTAGTATGGAACCCCGGGGCGATATGTTTAAATTTATACAGGCCCCCCTAAAATGCAAAGAGAAGGAGTTGGAAACCATTTAATAATAATCGCTAGGGCAGCACGGTGGCCTAGTGGTTAGCATTGCTGCCTCACGGCGCTGAGGTCCCAGGTTCGATCCTGGCTCTGGGTCACTGTCCGTGTGGAGTTTGCACATTCTCCCCGTGTCTGCGTGGGTTTCACCTCCACAACCCAAAAATGTGCAGGGTAGGTGGATTGGTAACGCTAAAATGTCCCTGAATTAGAAAAAATAATTAGGTAATCTAAATTTTTAAAAATAAATAATAATAATAATCGCTTATTGTCACAAGTAGGCTTCAATGAAGTTACTGTGAAAAGCCCCTAGTCGCCACATTCCAGTGCCTGTTCGGGGAGGCCGGTACGGGAATTGAACCCGCGCTGCTGGCCTTGTTCTGCATTGCAAGCCAGCTGTTTAGCCCGCTGTGCTAAACCAGCCCGTCTTTTTTCAGGCTGTTGAGAAAATGGAGACCCGAATGGAGTGGCCAAGGAGAAAAGTGGACATTACCCACGCAGAGTAAACTGACCAGGCAGGAACAAGAGGTTAATGCTACCCTGTCAGAGCGGGTGTTTCAGGATTATGACGAGCTTACAAAAAGGTTATTCTGGGTGCATATGAATTGGTTCCTGATGCATACGGACAAAAGGTTTGGAATTTAAGGACTCAAATACTCAAATAAAAAAATGTGGAAAGAAGTTGATCACATATCAAATGGCACTGGTAACGAACCAGATTTTGAGAACTCAGTCAACCAAGTCAGAGAGGATTGAACCCTCAGCAGCACTTGTTGCTGAAGGTAGACATGTGAAGGACAAGAGAGAATGTAAACCTGGACGGGATGAAGTGTGTTTTTTTGGTTAAACATGAACCCAATATTTCTCTCAGCATTGACAAGACTACTTGCAGTTTAGTTGCAGGAGATCCTCAAAATTTGGTTAAATATTAATTGGACAATCAGAAAAGACTGATTGCATTATGCGAGAGACAGAAATAGTGGAGATGGAGTTGTAGGGAAAAAAACAGGGGGAACTCTGTTAGATACTCATGATTTGACATGATAAATTCTGAACCACTAAAGCCACAGCTGTCTCGACTAAAACCACAGAAACTGGCTCAGTTAGAGATGGAAATACAGTGCATGTTGGGCATGTTGCACAAACAAGAGCAAAAACAGTGTGGTCCACAGAACACCAAGTAGAGTTTGGGAGCCATGTTGGACGATGAACCATTGCTGCTGCCCCTCACCTCTCCAGACCATAATCTGCTTGTGTTTATAGAGACGTTTAAGATCTGTAATACAAGATTATTTAGTTGCAGATTATCATTACAACAGTTCAATGTTAAAATTGAAATGAAATGAAAATCGCTTATTGTCACAAGTAGGCTTCAAATGAAGTTACTGTGAAAAGCCCCTAGTCGCCACATTCCGGCGCCTGTTCGGGGAGGCTGGTACGGGAATTGAACCGTGCTGCTGGCCTGCCTTGGTCTGCTTTAAAAGCCAGCGATGTAGCCCTGAGTTAAACCAGCCCCTAGTACATATTCCTGGAAATGATAATGTGTTTGTGGATGCTCTGTCACATGTTTAAAGATGGCCAAGTTACCAATGTAGCGATTGGGTAGGGAAGCTGCAGAAGGATATGTATTTGTGATTTATGGCTTGCATACCTCATAATGAAACATCCATGCTCTGAAGTTTCATTCTTTTGAGCGAGGGGGGGGGGGGTATGTAAGGGTCCTTCGCGTTTATTCCCTTATTTACCCTTTCTTTGGCTTTTGCCATTGCATTTTTGATCAATGGATGATTTGTGGTCATGTGTCTTTCAGACACCTGTGGCTTTAATTCAAATAGAAGGTTCCAGAAGGTGGTGCTGTTTTAGACTGGCTAACATCAGCGATGACTCGGTTTTACTGATTTGGCTGGTGGCAAATGAATTGGCCCAAAAGGCTGTACTCTGCCCGGTAACAGCCGTTGATTGGATCTGATCCCACTAAAATGTTATCAAAGTTACGAGGTTCCAGTTTGGTTTCACTTTTGATTCTGCAGCCTGGATGGAGGAATTTAACAAACTCTTTCCAAAAAGATCGAATGAATCCCCTCCATAAACCCACTGTGAGGGCTGATTCTCTCGCCAGTCAGACTGGGTGTCATTCTATTGAGACTGCAAAGGCTTGAAGTCAAACTACGAGCTAAAGGCAAGGTCTGATGTAAAATAAAGTGTCTACACAGAAAGATCTTGGTCTGGATGTGACCCTCGAGCTGAAGGCCCAGCTTTCTGGAAAGAGATTCGGAGGAGAGTAGCAGGACCTTCCTTTGAGCTGCCAGGATCAAAACTAAAACTCTGGGACTCAGAAAAGCATTCCACTGGGATGTAATGCAATTACCACCTGTTACCAGGCAGAGTACAGCCTTTTGGGCCAATTCATTGGTCACCAGCCAATCAAAGCGAGTCCCAATCCATCTGTCTCACTGGTGCCAACAGGTCTGTGGTCTCCTGTCGGGCAAGGCCCCGGGGTCTGACGGCTAACCGGTGGAATTCTATAAGACGTTTTCACAGATATTGAGTCCACTGCTGGTGAGGACATTTAATGAAGCAAGAGAGAAGGGAGTCCTCTCCTCAACAATGTTGCAGGCCTTGATTTCATTGATCCTGAAACGGGAGAAGAATCCGGAGCAATGCGGGTCATACAGGCTGATTTCTCTACGGAATGTGGATGTCAAACTGCTGGCTAAGATACAGCAAGGATAGAGGACTGTGTCCCGGGGGTGATAGGGGAAGACCAGACGGGATTTGGTAAGGGCAGGCAACTCAAGGCCAATGTTCGAAGACTTCTAACTGTTATTATGATGGCCTCAGAAGGAGAGGAGGCGGAGGTGGTGGTAGCGATGGATGCGGAGAAGGCTTTTGATCGGGTGGAGTGGAATTACCTGTGGGAGGCGCGGGGAAGGTTTGTGTTTGGTGAGGGCTTTATTGACTGGGTGCGGTTGCTCTATCAGGCACCAGTAGTGAGTGTGCGTATGAACCGGCTGAAGTTGGGGTATTTTAAACTACACCGAGGGACGAGGCAAGGGTGCCCCCTCTCCCCGTTACTGTTTGCTCTGGCCATAGAGCCATTGGCCATGGCGTTAAGCGCCTCTAGGAACCAGAAAGGGCTACTTCGGGGGGGGGGGGGGGGGGGGGGCTGTGTGTGTGGAGCACAGGGTCTCGCTCGACACAGTTGACCTTCTCTTGTCTATTTCAGACCCGCTGGAGGGTCTGGGGGAAGTAATGCGAATCTTGGGGGAATTTGGCAATTTTTCGGGGTATAAATTGAACATGGGGAAAAGCGAGATGTTTGCGATCCAGACAAGAGGACAGGAGAAGAGACTGGGAGAGCTGCCGCTTAGAATGGTAGGGAAGAGCTTTCGATATCTGGGAATCCAGGTGGCCCGGGAATGGGAGGCACTGCACAAGTTAAACCTATCCCGGTTGGTAGAACAAATGGAAGGGGACTTTAAGAGATGGGACATGCTCCCGCTGTCACTGGTGGGGAGGGTACAGACCGTGAAAATGACGGTCCGCCCCAGATTTCTGTTTGTCCTTCAGTGCCTCCCCATCTTCATCCCCAAGGACTTTTTCAAGCGGGTGAATAAGATTATTTCGGGCTTTGTGTGGGAGAGTAAAACCCCGCGAGTGAAGAAAGTGTTGCTGGAGCGCAGTCGGGGGGAGGGTGGGTTGGCGCTGCCGAACTTCTGCAATTTCTACCGGGCGGCTAATATAGCCATGATTAGGAAGTGGGTAGTGGGGGAGGGGTCGGCATGGGAGCGGATGGAGGCGGCGTCAAGTAAACACACCAGTCTGGGAGCATTGGTAACGGCACCTCTGCCGTTCTCGCCAGCCGGATACTCCACAAGTCCGGTGATGGTGGCGGCTCTGAGGATCTGGGGGCAGTGGAGGAGATATAAGAGAGTGGAGGGAGCATCGATTTGGATCCCGATTTATAACAACTACAGGTTTGTACCGGGTAGGCTAGATGGCAGGTACTGGAGTTGGCAGGGGGCAGGAATTAGAAGGCTGGGGGATCTATTTATAGACGGGAGCTTTCCCAGCTTGAAAGCTTTGGAGGATAAATTTGAATTGCCAGCAGGGAACGAGTTTAGGTATTTACAGGTGCGAGACTTCCTGAGAAAGCCGATTCCGGCCTTTCCGCTGCTGCCGCCATGGGGGATACAGGATAGAGTAGTTTCCAGTACCTGGGTGGGAGAGGGGAAGGTATCGGATATTTACCAGGAGCTTTCGGAGACGGAGGAAACACCGGTGGAGGAGCTCAAGGGCAAGTGGGAGGACGAGCTGGGAGGAGAGATAGAGGCGGGTCTATGGGTGGATGCCCTAAGCAGGGTTAATACCTCCTCATCATGTGCCAGGCTTAGCCTGATACAATTTAAGGTAGTCCACCGGGCACACATGACAGTGGCTAGGATGGGCAAGTTCTTCGGGGTAGAGGACAGGTGCGCGAGGTGCGCAGAAGCTCAGCAAATGGTTAATCTGGCTGGTTTGGTGGGGAATGGTTAATCTAGCTGGTTTGGTGGGGAATGGTTGATCTGGCTGGTTTGGTGGGGAATGGTTAATCTGGCTGGTTTGGTGGGGAATGGTTGATCTGGCTGGTTTGGTGGGGAATGGTTAATCTGGCTGGTTTGGTGGGGAATGGTTGATCTGGCTGGTTTGGTGGGGAATGGTTGATCTGGTGGTTTGGTGGGGAATCGTTAATCTGGCTGGTTTGGTGGGTAATGGTTGATCTGGCTGGTTTGGTGGGTAATGGTTGATCTGGCTGGTTTGGTGGGTAATGGTTGATCTGGCTGGTTTGGTGGGGAATGGTTGATCTGGCTGGTTTGGTGGGTAATGGTTGATCTGGCTGGTTTGGTGGGGAATGGTTAATCTGGCTGGTTTGGTGGGGAATGGTTGATCTGGTGGTTTGGTGGGGAATGGTTAATCTAGCTGGTTTGGTGGGGAATGGTTGATCTGGTGGTTTGGTGGGGAATGGTTAATCTGGCTGGTTTGGTGGGTAATGGTTGATCTGGCTGGTTTGGTGGGTAATGGTTGATCTGGTGGTTTGGTGGGGAATGGTTGATCTGGCTGGTTTGGTGGGGAATGGTTGATCTGGTGGTTTGGTGGGGAATGGTTGATCTGGTGGTTTGGTGGGGAATGGTTGATCTGGTGGTTTGGTGGGGAATGGTTGATCTGGCTGGTTTGGTGGGGAATGGTTAATCTGGTGGTTTGGTGGGGAATGGTTGATCTGGCTGGTTTGGTGGGGAATGGTTAATCTGGCTGGTTTGGTGGGGAATGGTTGATCTGGCTGGTTTGGTGGGGAATGGTTGATCTGGTGGTTTGGTGGGGAATGGTTGATCTGGTGGTTGGTGGGGAATGGTTAATCTGGCTGGTTTGGTGGGTAATGGTTGATCTGGTGGTTTGATGGGGAATGGTTAATCTGGCTGGTTTGGTGGGGAATGGTTAATCTAGCTGGTTTATTGGGGAATGGTTAATCTGGCTGGTTTGGTGGGTAATGGTTAATCTGGCTGGTTTGGTGGGTAATGGTTGATCTGGTGGTTTGGTGGGGAATGGTTAATCTGGCTGGTTTGGTGGGGAATGGTTAATCTGGCTGGTTTATTGGGGAATGGTTAATCTGGCTGGTTTGGTGGGTAATGGTTGATCTGGTGGTTTGGTGGGGAATGGTTAATCTGGCTGGTTTGGTGGGGAATGGTTAATCTGGCTGGTTTGGTGGGGAATGGTTGATCTGGTGGTTTGGTGGGGAATGGTTAATCTGGCTGGTTTGGTGGGGAATGGTTGATCTGGTGGTTTGGTGGGGAATGGTTAATCTGGCTGGTTTGGTGGGGAATGGTTAATCTGGCTGGTTTGGTGGGGAATGGTTGATCTGGTGGTTTGGTGGGGAATGGTTAATCTGGCTGGTTTGGTGGGGAATGGTTGATCTGGCTGGTTTGGTGGGGAATGGTTGATCTGGTGGTTTGGTGGTGTATGGCTGCTGTTACTCTTGCTAAATTCTTGTGGGACATTAAGGCCATGGAGAAGATCTCAGAGGCTGAGGAAGGATGTTCCTGTGGTAAGAAGAGATTGGGTAAGATGCTGACCACAGCTTTTTGTGATTGGTTAGCCAGGCTGCCACTATGTTCCAGCATTCCTTCTGGTTGTCTCTGCCAACTAGATCATCATCATAGTTGGAGGTAGAGGCTCCTCAGACTGTTGATCGTTCTCTGGTACCACTTCTATTGGAGGTGCTGTGGTAATCTGGTTTATGGGAGGTTGGTCTGACCATTCCTGGGACCAGGAATGATGACAGATAAACATGCTCCGCAGAAAGAGAAGACAGATTCAGGTGAAATCAGGGTCTGAATACTCTTTTGTATTTGAGGGGATCAGGACTGTGCTGTTTTGGCTGGCTAATGACAAGGGGATTCTTGACAGCCCCTGCTGTCTGGAGGAGATCGAGGGCTATGCAGACTGTGCTCAGAAGAGAGAACGGATAATTCCAGACAACATACATCAGCTGAAAGATCTGTTTGTTACCAAACCTCAATGACCAGGATGCCAGCATTCCGAATTGAAAGTTCACCAAAGAAGCAAGGCTGTATCTCTTCAGGGTTTTCGGTCTTGACCTTGCGGATTATGGGATGTCTGTGCGATACTGGAGTTTGACTTGCAGTTTACCCAAAGTGTCCTTGTTGGTTACAGTGGAAGACATTGGCCCGTGCTCGCAGCACACTGATCTTTCCTATGAGGGTCCTTCACACCACATCAGTGAGCAAGACTATCTGCTGGGCTCTTCAGGAATCGCTTTCCTCACGTTGGGTGGTCCTTGCGTTTCTGTGACCTGATATGGTGGACTGAGGATTGGATTCTGCCCCAAGTAATGTTCTCTCCCCTTGGTCCTGTGTTGCTCAGATAATCGAACCAGCTGGACTGTCTTATCTGGGCTAAGATCACCTTTAACTTGTAGGAGATCAGACAGTGAATTATTTGTAAAGCCCACCGTGACTTTGCCTCAGATGAGCTCAGACTTGAAATCGCTGTATTCACATCTCTCTGTCATCCTGTGGAAATTGTTTCTGAAGGAATCAATAAAGTCCCCGAGCAGTTGGACTCTCATCAAACTTGGCTGTCTCCAATATTTTATTGGACCTCAAGTTAAAATAAACGGTGAAGACTTTTAAAATATCATCAGCCTCAACTCTTTAAAATTTATACAAATGCCTTGGATGAAGGGACCAAATGTACGGTTGGTAAATGTGCTGATAGCACAAAGAGAGATAGGAAAATAAATTGCAAAGAGGACACGAAGAAGCTGCAAAAGGATGGATAAAGCGAGTGAGCAAAAATCTGTCAAATGGAGTATAATGTGAAGAATTGTGTCATTGTTCATTTTGACAGGAAGAATAAAAAATAAATCTATGGTCTAAATGGTGAGAGATTGCAGAGCTCTGACTTGCAGAGGGATCTGGGTGTCCTCATGCGGAAATCGCCAAAAGGTTAGTATGCAGATGCAGCAAGTAATTAGGAAAGCTAATCGAATGTTATTGTTTATTGTGAGGGGAATTGAATCCAAGAGAAGGGAGGTTATGCTTCATTCAGCAATGAAGTTACTGTGAAAAGCCCCCAGTCGCCACATTCCGGCGCCTGTTCGGGTACACGGAGGGAGAATTCAGAATGTCCAATTCACCTAACAGCACATCTTTCGGGACTGTGGGAGGAAACCGGAGCACCCGGAGGAAACCCACGCAGACACAGGGAGGAACTTGCAGACTCCACACAGACAGTGACCCAAGCGGGAATCGAACCTGAGTTGTGAATCTTTGGAATACCCTTCCTCAAAAGGTAGTGGAGGCAGTGTTTGAATATTTTTAAGGCAGAGCTAGATAGATTCTTGATGGACACGGGGGGGTGAAAGGTTATCGGAGGTGGCAGGAGCGTGGGGTTGAGATTAAAAACAGATCAGCCACGATCTTATTGACTGGTGGAGCAGCCTCGATGGGCCGAGTGGTCTACTTCTGCTCCTAGTTTGTGTGTTCCTTTGTAAACTTGGCAGATGACTTATCGCTAGCTGGCCGTGCAATGATATTGTCGCAACTGGCCCAATCCAGTAAAGAAGTGTATTGACTTGTTCTGATTTTTTTATTCAGGTCTGTAGCAATGGTGCATCTTAAAACCTTTTCGTCCAAAGACTGTAATTTGAGGACTACTCTGGACATGAGTGAATCCCAGTGGAGCAGAAAGTGTGGAATTGCCATCCATTTTGAAGATTTCCAAAAGTTGTAGTGCAGCTTTAGGAGATTCCAGGCTACCCAGACAGCATGGCCATTCACAGCTGAACAACGGGGCTCTCGCACGCTGGTTTCTGACGTATTTACCAAATTATCGGCGGCTCACGTCTACCTGAAGAAGAAGGGACTACAATGGCTGAGTGGGCGAGGTGGCCGCCGATTACAGTTAATTAGCGGTATTGCATTGCGAGTCGGGACGTGTAGAATCAGATGGTTGCGAGGTGCCTGAAGTAGACAGAATTATTGATCCATTCTTTTTCCCAATGCTCGGGAGCCACAAGTTGAGACCCGGGACGGAGGTCGGGATGAGAAATGGGTTTCTTTCAAATGGTGTTTCTGACTGAATGAATGGAAAGGGATTTCTCAGGGTTGGCTATCCAGCAGGCTGCCAGCTGTACTGGAGCTGGATACCGCAGGGTGATTCAATGGAGCCGTATGCTGGAGTAAAATGTCAATCTTTCTGCTGCTAGGTCCTCGCTCTCTGGAAATTTTTCTTTCTGGTGAATTTTCTCTGGGCTTAGCTTTAGTTTGGAATTTGTGTCAGTTCAGAATCTGTTTATTTTCTTAGATTTTCTGCATTTTTGTGAGGATAAGGGTTTTTGATTGAAGAATGCTGCTGTAGACACCATGAAGCAGGCTTCCTAGTCTCGAGTATATTAATAGCAGGTCTGTATTGTCAACTCATACCGATATAAGTACATACAGGAGTAGGTACAGGAATACAGCTGACTCCATACTCGCCTTTCACATCTCTGGACTGACCCTAGATCTGGGTCATGTGCATTCACTGGCCAGGAGTTACTGTACTCAGACCCTCATTAACCCTGTATATACCAGACTCTACTCCTACAACAACCAGACTCACCCATGTACACATACACACCCTCCTACGTACAGTCTTACACCTACACACCTTCATACACCCACCCTCAAACACACATCCTCACACACACACACCCACATACAAACATACCCTCACATACATTCTCAAACACACCCAGACACCCTTACACACACAGCCACACACACCTCACATACAAGCCCACACACATCTGCCCACAAACACCTCATGCACCCACACACCCTCACAAACACACAGTTGGGACATATAATAGTTCACAGAGCTTCCCGAGAGCATTTGAATCCCCTCCAGTTGGGCGCAAACTGTGTTTGTTGAGACACTGGTTTGTGGGACAGGTAAGAAGTTCAGGCAGATTGAGTGAGGCCCAACTTTTCCACCATTCTAACATTTTATTTTTTCTTGATCCTGGCAGTGAACTGGTGCCTGGGCCAGAGCAGATTCAGCACTGGACTGGTGCCTGGGCCAGAGCAGATTCAGCACTGGACTGGTGCCTGGGCCAGAGCAGATACAGCACTGGACTGGTGTCTGGGCCAGAGCAGATTCAGCACTGGACTGGTGCCTGGGCCAGAGCAGATTCAGCACTGGGCTGGTGTCTAGGCCAGAGCAGATACAGCACTGGACTGGAGCCTGGGCCAGAGCAGATACAGTACTGGGCTGGTATCTGGGCCAGAGCAGATTCAGCACTGGACTGGAGTCTGGGCCAGAGCAGATTCAGTACTGGGCTGGTGTCTGGGCCAGAGCAGATTCAGTACTGGGCTGGTGTCTGGGCCAGAGCAGATTCAGCACTGGGCTGGTGCCTGGGCCAGAGCAGATTCAGCACTGAACTGGTACCTGGGCCAGAGCAGATACAGCACTGGACTGGTGCCTGGGCCAGAGCAGATTCAGCACTGGACTGGTGTCTAGGCCAGAGCAGATTCAGCACTGGACTGGTGTCTGGGCCAGAGCAGATTCAGCACTGGACTGGTGCCTGGGCCAGAGCAGATTCAGCACTGGACTGGTGTCTGGGCCAGAGCTGATTCAGCACTAGACTGGTGTCTGGGCCAGAGCTGATTCAGCACTGGACTGGTGTCTAGGCCAGAGCAGATTCAGCACCGGACTGGTGCCTGGGCCAGAGCAGATTCAGTACTGGGCTGGTGTCTGGGCCAGAGCAGATTCAGCACTAGGCTGGTGTCTGGGCCAGAGCAGATTCAGTACTGGGTTGGTGTCTGGGCCAGAGCAGATTCAGCACTGAACTGGTACCTGGGCCAGAGCAGATTCAGCACTGGACTGGTGTCTAGGCCAGAGCAGATACAGCACTGGACTGGAGCCTGGACCAGAGCAGATTCAATACTGGACTGGTGCCTGGGCCAGAGCAGATTCAGGCACTCTACTGGAGCCTGGGCCAGATCAGATTCAGCACTGGATTGGTACCTGGGCCAGAGCAGATTCAGCACTGGACTGGTGTTGAGGCCAGAGCAGATTCAGCACTGGACTGGTGTCTGGGCCAGAGCAGATTCAGCACTGGACTGGTGTCTGGGCCAGAGCAGATTCAGCACTGGACTGGTGTCTGGGCCAGAGCAGATTCAGCACTGGACTGGTGCCTGGGCCAGAGCAGATTCAGCACTGGACTGGTGCCTGGGCCAGAGCAGGTTCAGCACTGGACTGGTGTCTGGGCCAGAGCTGATTCAGCACTGGACTGGTCTCTGGGCCAGAGCAGTTTCAGCACTGGACTGGTACCTGGGCCAGAGCTGATTCAGCACTGGACTGGTCTCTGGGCCAGAGCAGTTTCAGCACTGGACTGGTACCTGGACCAGAGCTGATTCAGCACTGGACTGGTGTCTGGGCCAGAGCAGATTCAGCACTGGACTGGTACCTGGCCAGAGCAGATTCAGCACTGGGCTGGTGTCTGGGCCAGAGCAGATTCAGGCACTGGACTGGTGTCTGGGCCAGAGCAGATTCAGCACTGGACTGGTGTCTGGGTCAGAGCAGATACAGCACTGGACTGGAGCCTGGGCCAGAGCAGAAACAGCACTGCACTGGTGTCTGGGGCAGAGCAGATTCAGCACTGGACTGGTGCCTGGGCCAGAGCAGATTCAGCACTGGACTGGTGCCTGGGCCAGAGCAGATACAGCACTGGACTGGAGCCTGGGCCAGAGCAGAAACAGCACTGCACTGGTGTCTGGGGCAGAGCAGATTCAGCACTGCACTGGTGTCTGGGCCAGAGCAGATTCAGCACTGCACTGGTGTCTGGGCCAGAGCTGATTCAGCACTGGACTGGTGTCTGGGCCAGAGCAGATTCAGCACTGGACTGGTACCTGGGCCAGAGCTGATTCAGCACTGGAATGGTGTCTGGGCCAGAGCAGAGAGGGTTTAATTTTGGTGGAGAATCAAATTGGGCTTGCTGTTATCGGTGCTGTTGGACCTTCTTGGCATCTCACAGTATCTATGCCAGTCTAAATGATCAGTATTTTAAGAAATATATATTAATTCCAAACATTATCAAATTCTTCTATGATGACTGATTTATGTATCTGTACATTACTGACACATTATCGGAGTTCCTCTGTCTGTAAACTGCCTATTCAGCAGTGTTACACTGTGTCATTTTGGGAATAAGTGCAGTGAATCGCTACATGAAGTATCTGATACAGAGTCTGCGGAAACTCCTCACTCGCCAACAGCAGCTCAAGGTAAACGGGACAATTTACTAATCCACGCTCCTCCCCAATATCCAACAACAGCAACCTCCTCCCTCTCCTTGGTAATGTTTAACACAGCCACATTCCATTCCGTTTGACAAATTGGAGAGGATAAGAGGGGAATGTAAGAGCAGGAGGAGACTGGGTGTGTCTTTCTCCAGAGGATAGTTCTGCCAGCTGAAATACTTGACTCGCTGTCTGTCTTTGAGGCGGCTGCCAGGTTATGCTGCAGAAATGATGTGGAGATGCCGGCGTTGCCTGGTGTTGGAAGACTTCTTACTATGCTGCAGAAAGTAAATGTATTCATAAAAAAACAGTTGGTCCAGAGTTTCATCCCCCCCCCCCCTTAATCAGCACTGGGGGTCTTTCCCTGTTTTTGCTCCCCCTGGAATTCGGTGGGTGTGGAGCCTGTGTGTGTGTGTGTAGGGGTGGGTGGGTAGAGGCAGCTGAGTAAGGTTTAGTCCTGATGCACCGATCATTGTAGTGCGGTGCAGACTACATAAACCCTCAGCTGCCCTTTCCCTGACCATCAATTTGGTACATTCATAATGGAACTTCCTAAGGTACTTTTCCCCACTCTCTGGGTAAAGGGTGTCTCCTGAATTCCCCATTGGATTAATGTCCATCCCCTATTGATTGATTTGGACCTACACAGCAAATAGGGACATCTTGCTATCAGACCCCTTCATCATTTTAAAGATTTCTGCCTGGGACTGTCTGTGTTGTGGAGAGCCCTGGCCATTCTCTCCTGTTAGCTGCCTGGGGACTGTCTGTGTTGTGGAGAGCCCTGGCCATTCTGTCCTGTTAGCTGCCTGGGGACTGTCTCTGTTGTGGAGAGCCCTGGCCATTCTCTCCTGTTAGCTGCCTGGGGACTGTCTGTGTTGTGGAGAGCCCTGGCCATTCTGTCCTGTTAGCTGCCTGGGGACTGTCTGTGTTGTGGAGAGCCCTGGCCATTCTGTCCTGTTAGCTGCCTGGGGACTGTCTCTGTTGTGGAGAGCCCTGGCCATTCTCTCCTGTTAGCTGCCTGGGGACTGTCTGTGTTGTGGAGAGCCCTGGCCATTCTCTCCTGTTAGCTGCCTGGGACTGTCTGTGTTGTGGAGAGCCCTGGCCATTCTGTCCTGTTAGCTGCCTGGGGACTGTCTGTGTTGTGGAGAGCCCTGGCCATTCTGTCCTGTTAGCTGGAACCTCAGTTCTGGGGTTTGATTCTCCAGACGGTATCTGCAGTTTTCCAGTGGCTGGAGATTGCCTGCGGAAGTTTGACGGTGTGAACAGGCTGGGAACATTTATATGTTCCCATTTGGACAGCGCAGAGACTCAGAATGGGACCTCTCCCAGATTGAGAAAGGCAGCAGTTTATCCAGCCCAAGTCCCAGCTGGAAAGCCGGGCAGGGGGGTGGAAATCCTGCCCTTTGTGCCCATGGAGAGCTTTCTGCAGAAAAAGGCGGCGAAGAGAGCGAAATAAGATCATTTTGGAGGAAAGATGTCAGGTTTCCGGTGTTACTCATTGCAATTCTCTGCTGTTTGACCTTTCCATATCGTAGGGGAAATTTTATTGCAAATATTTCCTTTCACATTCACGTGTTAGAAAATAACTGAAAAAGTCCCAGTAATTTAGGAAGTGCAGCAGGGCGCGGATTCTGGGACACAGCACTTTCACATTGACCCAACTAATCCCTCCCTCAATCTAATCCCTCCCTCAATCTAATCCCTCCCTCAATCTAATCCCTCCCTCAATCTAATCCCTCCCTCAACCTAATCCCTCCCTCAATCTAATCCCTCCCTCAACCTAATCCCTCCCTCAATCTAATCCCTCCCTCAATCTAATCCCACCCTCAATCTAATCCCTCCCTCAATCTAATCCCTCCCTCAATCTAATCCCACCCTCAATCTAATCCCACCCTCAACCTGATCCCACCCTCAACCTGATCCCACCCTCAACCTGATCCCTCCCTCAATCTGATCCCACCCTCAATCTAATCCCACCCTCAACCTGATCCCTCCCTCAATCTGATCCCACCCTCAACCTGATCCCACCCTCCATCATCCCACCCTCAACCTGATCCCACCCTCCATCATCCCACCCTCAACCTGATCCCACCCTCAACCTGATCCCTCCCTCAATCTGATCCCACCCTCAACCTGATCCCACCCTCCATCATCCCACCCTCAACCTGATCCCTCCCTCAACCTGATCCCTCCCTCAAACCTGATCCCTCCCTCAACCATCCCACCCTCAACCATCCCACCCTCCATCATCCCACCCTCAATCATCCTACCCTCAACCATCCCACCCTCAATCATCCCACCCTCAATCATCCCACCCTCAACCATCCCACCCTCAATCATCCCACCCTCAATCATCCCACCCTCAACCATCCTACCCTCAATCATCCCACCCTCAATCATCCCACCCTCAATCATCCCACCCTCAATCTTCCACCCTCAACCTGATCCCACCCTCAACCTGATCCCACCCTCAACCTGATCCCACCCTCCATCATCCCACCCTCCATCATCCCACCCTCAATCATCCCACCCTCATCCTGATCCCACCCTCAATCTAATCCCACCCTCAACCTGATCCCACCCTCAGTCTAATCCCTCCCTCAATCTAATCCCACCCTCAATCTAATCCCACCCTCAATCTAATCCCACCCTCAACCTGATCCCACCCTCAATCTAATCCCACCCTCAACCTGATCCCACCCTCAACCTGATCCCTCCCTCAATCTAATCCTACCCTCAATCATCCCACCCTCAATCTAATCCCACCCTCAATCATCCCACCCTCCATCATCCCACCCTCAACCTGATCCCTCCCTCAATCTGATCCCACCCTCAACCTGATCCCTCCCTCAACCTGATCCCACCCTCCATTATCCCACCCTCAACCTGATCCCACCCTCCATCATCCCACCCTCAACCTGATCCCTCCCTCAACCTGATCCCTCCCTCAACCTGATCCCTCCCTCAACCATCCCACCCTCAACCATCCCACCCTCCATCATCCCACCCTCAATCATCCTACCCTCAACCATCCCACCCTCAATCATCCCACCCTCAATCATCCCACCCTCAACCATCCCACCCTCAATCATCCCACCCTCAATCATCCCACCCTCAACCATCCTACCCTCAATCATCCCACCCTCAATCATCCCACCCTCAATCATCCCACCCTCAATCTTCCCACCCTCAACCTGATCCCACCCTCAACCTGATCCCACCCTCAACCTGATCCCACCCTCCATCATCCCACCCTCCATCATCCCACCCTCAATCATCCCACCCTCATCCTGATCCCACCCTCAACCATCTCACCCTCAACCTAATCCCACCCTCAACCTGATCCCACCCTCAACCTGATCCCACCCTCAACCTGATCCCACCCTCAACCATCCCACCCTCAACCTGATCCCACCCTCAATCATCCCACCCTCAACCTAATCCCACCCTCAACCTGATCCCACCCTCAACCTGATCCCGCCCTCAACCTGATCCAACCCTCAATCATCCCACCCTCAACCTGATCCCACCCTCAATCATCCCACCCTCAACCTGATCCCACCCTCAATCATCCCACCCTCAACCTGATCCCACCCTCAACCTGATCCCACCCTCAACCTGATCCCATCCTCAAGCATCCCACCCTCAATCATCCCACCCTCAACCTGATCCCACCCTCAATCATCCCACCCTCAATCATCCCACCCTCAAACTCACCCTACCCTCAACCTGATCCCACCCTCAACCTGATCCCACCCTCAATCATCCCACCCTCAATCTGATCCCACCCTCAATCATCCCACCCTCAATGATCCCACCCTCAACCTGATCCCACCCTCAACCTGATCCCACCCTCAACCTGATCCCATCCTCAATCATCCCACCCTCAATCATCCCACCCTCAACCTGATCCCACCCTCAATCATCCCACCCTCAATCATCCCACCCTCAAACTCACCCTACCCTCAACCTGATCCCACCCTCAACCTGATCCCACCCTCAATCATCCCACCCTCAATCTGATCCCACCCTCAATCATCCCACCCTCAATGATCCCACCCTCAATCTGATCCCACCCTCATCCTGATCCCACCCTCAACCTGATCCCACCCTCAACCTGATTCCACCCTCAACCTGATCCCACCCTCCATCATCCCACCCTCCATCATCCCACCCTCAATCATCCCACCCTCATCCTGATCCCACCCTCAACCATCTCACCCTCAACCTAATCCCACCCTCAACCTGATCCCACCCTCAACCTGATCCCACCCTCAACCTGATCCCACCCTCAACCTAATCCCACCCTCAATCATCCCACCCTCAACCTGATCCCACCCTCAACCTGATCCCACCCTCAATCATCCCACCCTCAACCTAATCCCACCCTCAACCTGATCCCACCCTCAACCTGATCCCGCTCTCAACCTGATCCAACCCTCAATCATCCCACCCTCAACCTGATCCCACCCTCAATCATCCCACCCTCAATCATCCCACCCTCAACCTGATCCCACCCTCAACCTGATCCCACCCTCAACCTGATCCCACCCTCAACCTGATCCCACCCTCAATCATCCCACCCTCAACCTGATCCCACCCTCAATCATCCCACCCTCAATCATCCCACCCTCAAACTCACCCTACCCTCAACCTGATCCCACCCTCAACCTGATCCCACCCTCAATCATCCCACCCTCAATCTGATCCCACCCTCAATCATCCCACCCTCAATGATCCCACCCTCAACCTGATCCCACCCTCAACCTGATCCCACCCTCAACCTGATCCCATCCTCATCCTGATCCCACCCTCAACCTGATCCCACCCTCAACCTGATCCCACCCTCAACCTGATCCCACCCTCAACCTGATCCCTCCCTCAACCTGATCCCTCCCTCAACCTGATCCCACCCTCAATCATCCTACCCTCAACCATCCCACCCTCAACCTGATCCCACCCTCAATCATTCCAGCCTCAACCTGATCCCACCCTCCATCATCCCACCCTCAATCATCCCACCCTCAATCATCCCAACCTCAATCATCCCACCCTCAACCTGATCCCACCCTCAATCATCCCACCCTCAATCATCCCACCCTCAATCATCCCACCCTCAATCATCCCACCCTCAACCATCCCACCCTCAACCTGATCCAACCCTCAATCATCCCACCCTCAACCTGATCCCACCCTCAATCATCCCACCCTCAATCATCCCACCCTCAAACTCACCCTAACCTCAACCTGATCCCACCCTCAACCTGATCCCACCCTCAATCATCCCACCCTCAATCATCCCACCCTCAACCTGATCCCGCCCTCAACCTGATCCCACCCTCAATCATCCCACCCTCAATGATCCCACCCTCAATCTGATCCCACCCTCAATCTGATCCCACCCTCAACCTGATCCCACCCTCAATCATCCCACCCTCAACCTGATCCCACCCTCAATCATCCCACCCTCAATCTTCCCACCCTCAATCATCCCACCCTCAATCTGATCCCACCCTCAATCTTATCCCACCCTCAACCTGATCCCTCCCTCAATCATCCCACCCTCAACCTGATCCCACCCTCAATCATCCCACCCTCAATCATTCCACCCTCAACCTGATCCCACCCTCAACCATCCCACCCTCAACCTGATCCCACCCTCAATCATCCCACCCTCAACCTGATCCCACCCTCAATCATCCCACCCTCAACCTGATCCCACCCTCAATCATCCCACCCTCAATCATCCCACCCTCAATCATCCCACCCTCAACCTGATCCCACCCTCAACCTGATCCCACCCTCAACCTGATCCCACCCTCAAACTCATCCCACCCACCGACCCCACCGGGTCTCACTGCCCCACCGCCTCTGCCTCTGTCAATAGGAGCCTGGTTTTGGATCTGCCTCGCCCGGGAGGGGGGCAGGGAGGGGTGGGAGGCTTCCCCAACCCGCTGCTTCTTTCATGTCCCGAGTAACAGCAACAATCATTGGGAAGCACTGAGCCGGGTGCAGCCTTGTCCTGCCCGGCCTGGGCACTGAACCCCCTCCCTGGGCACTGCCCCCTCCCTGGGCACTGCCCCCCTCCCCGGGCACTGCCCCCTCCCTGGGCACTGAACCCCCTCCCTGGGCACTGCCCCCTCCCTGGGCACTGCCCCCTCCCTGGGCACTGCCCCCCTCCCTGGGCACTGAACCCCCTCCCCCCTCCCTGGTCACTGCCCCCTCCCCGGGCACAGCCCCCCTCCCTGGGCACTGCCCCCTCCCTGGGCACTGAACCCCTCCCTGGGCACTGAACCCCCTCCCTGGGCACTGAACCCCCTCCCTGGGCACTGCCCCCCTCCCTGGGCACTGCCCCCCTCCCTGGGCACTGCCCCCCTCCCTGGGCACTGCCCCCCTCCCTGGGCACTGCCCCCCTCCCTGGGCACTGAACCCCCTCCCTGGGCACTGCCCCCCTCCCCGGAAACTGACCCTCACAATTCAGTCACTCCGCAGGGAATTCCCTCGGGGTCCCCCTGACGTCACCGCACCATGACCTCATTGGCCGGCTGCCTCTGATTGGCAGAGAGCTCTTCCTGTTGCAAGGTCAGTGTGATTGGGGGGTGTGGCCTCGACTTCTCACCGATTCCTGGAGGGTCCGAGGCTGCGGACTGGTCCTGTGCCCCCCCACCACCCACAGACAGCGACCCCCCCACCACCCACAGACAGCGACCCCACCCACCCCCCGGCCACAGACAGCGACCCCACCCTCCCACCGGCCACAGACAGCGACCCTCCCCCTGCATCTTCCTGCTCAGGACACCGCTCCCAGCTCATACCGGTAAGTCAGCATTGTCTCTGCTCCTTTCTCAATGTGCTCCAGCCATCTTCACACACACACACCCACACACAGCCTGCCCCCCCAGTGCCCAGCCCCTCAGTGCCCAGCCCCCCAGTGTACAGCCCCCAGCGACCAGCCCCCAGTGCCCAGCCCCCAGTGTACAGCCCCCCAGTGTACAGCCCCCCAGTGTACAGCCCCCAGCGACCAGCCCCCAGTGCCCAGCCCCCAGTGTACAGCCCCCCAGTGTACAGCCCCCCAGTGTACAGCCCCCCAGTGTACAGCCCCCAGTGCCCAGCCCCCAGTGTACAGCCCCCCAGTGTACAGCCCCCAGTGCCCAGCCCCCAGTGCCCAGCCCCCAGTGCCCAGCCCCCAGTGTACAGCCCCCCAGTGTACAGCCCCCCAGTGTACAGCCCCCCAGCGACCAGCCCCCAGTGCGGTCCAGCCCCCAGTGTACAGCCCCCCAGTGTACAGCCCCCAGCCCTCAGTGTACAGCCCTCAGTGTACAGCCCTCAGTGTACAGCCCCCCAGTGTACAGCCCCCCAGTGTACAGCCCCCCAGTGTACAGCCCCCCAGCGCCCAGTGCCCAGCCCCCAGTGCCCAGCGACCAGCCCCCAGTGCCCAGCCCCCCGGCGTACAGCCCCCGGCGTCCTGCCCACATAGCCTGCCCACAGGTTTGTGGTCATTTAAGCACATCCTGCACATGGGACACACTCCCATTTGGGATAATACATCCAGAAAGTGGAACCCAGAGCAAATTTTAAGTTTAGCTCTGAAAGAGGTCAGAAAGAAAACTGATTGTGGGTTCCAAATTAGCCCGTGTTCTGCAGGGATGGATGGAGCTGCTGTTCTAGTTGAGGTCTCTTGGACCTATCAACTGGGTTGGTGAGGGTTGTCTCCAGTACATTAATAGGGAGGCTTGGGGCTGGTTTAGCACAGGGCTAAACAGCTGGCTTTTAAAGAAGCACGGTTCATTTCCCGTACCAGCGTCCCCGAACAGGTGCCGGAAGTGGCGACTAGGGGCTTTTCACAGTAACTTCATTTGAAGCCTACTCGTGACAATAAGCAATTTTCATTTCATTCATTCATTTCATTTCTGTGTTAAAGGTATCTTTGCGATTGATCTTTTAGTCTGTGGCTATTAGCTGAAGGTGTACATACCTCTGCCACATACAGAGGTAACTTGCGAGGAAATGGGCAAATATGTTTTGGTCTGATTCGAGATGGTTAAATGTTTCCCAGACTGAGATCTTTGTCTAATTACAGACTTTGGCAATGGGGAGGGTAAGCCATATCATTCTGTAACTGAGGAAAAACCTATCTGGGTGATTAAAAATGAGAGATGATGGTGGAGGTGAAGTAATCCTCAAATCTGCACCAGCGTAACAGGATGTCCAACATGAATATCTAATATTCACACACGCTCTTCACAAGAGTCACCGGAGCTGTGCCTCATTCCCCTCCCCAGGGGAAATTCAGGGACAATGAAGATGGACGTCGGCATCCACTGCTACGATTTGTACACTTCCCTCACTGCCCCTGCCCGGCTGCCTCTCTGGACCCTCCCCTCCCCACATCCCCACCATCGCGCCTCTGGACCCCCCCCCCCCCCTCTTTCTGTTGATGCTCAAAGTGGAACCTGAGCCCAGGGAAAAGTTTGATTGCCTTTGAGAAAGAGAATCAGGCAAGAAAGATAAAACATCTATACAATAGTAAATGAGTACCGCCCCCTGATATCTATTCCACTACTTCCTCTTCCACTGACTTTACTGTCTTCCACTATATTGACCGTTCAATCTTATTTTTCAAATGTAATTGTGAATAATTTCCGTGATCATTTTCCACATTGGGACTGGTTTAGCACAGTGGGCTAAATAGCTGGCTTTTAAAGTAGACCAAGGCAGGCCAGCAGCACAGTTCAATTCCCGTACCAGCCTCCCCAAACAGGCGCCGGAATGTGGCGACTAGGGGCTTTTCACAGTAACTTCATTTGAAGCCTACACGTGACAATAAGCGATTTTCATTTTCTTTTCATTGCAAAAATAACTAAAAATATGTTACAGAACTTCAGAAAGTAGCGTCCAGGCAGGAACCGCGAGAAAAATAATTCTTCTTTGCGAGGGTTTTGTGGTGATTGAGCTGATATTTTGTTACAAGAAGGTTGCTTTGGTCTATTTTCATTTTTTGTATTGTTTACATGCTGATTATCTGCTGCAGAAAGATACTTTTCACTGTGCTTTGGTACATGTGACAATAAATACCAATCAATCAATCGCTACGGTTTGATTTATGCTTAATAACTGTAATAGTTGGGTAAATATGTTCAGTTTACCCTCTAAGCATTTTAAAGAAATAAAAAAATCAAATGAAACACCCAAACATTAAGTGAACCTCCATTTTGATAAAAGATTATCAATCTGAAACATAACTTTCATACTTGGGAGGGTTGTCCGACAGACCAGTGAACCAACATCCTGGCAAAGTCAGACTCTCAGACTCACATCCTGCACATGTCCCGGTCTCTGTGTCTCTTTATGTGACCTAGAATCCCTACAGTACATTCGGCCCATTGAGTCTGCACCAAGCCTCTGAAAGAGCACCCTACCTAAACCCTCTCCCACCCACCCTATCCCCGTAACCCCACCCACCCTATCCCTGTAACCCCACCTAACCTGTACATCTTTGGACTTCCGCCATCCCTGGAATAGCTTTGGTGAACCTTCCTTACATTCCCTCTATGGCAATAATATCCTTTCAGAGGTAAGGGGACCAAAACTGTACACAGTACTCCAGGCACGGTCTAACCAAACTCTGGATGCAGTGGTTAACATTGCTGCCTCACAGCAGCAGGGACCTGGGTTCAATTCCAGCCTTGGGTGACTGTGTGGAGTCTGTACGTTCTCCCCGTGTCTGCGTGGGTTTCCTCCAGGTGCTCCGGTTTCTTCCCACAGTCCAAAGATGTGTAGTTTAGGTGGATTGGCCGTGCTAAATTGCCCTGAGTGTCCAAAGATGTGCAGGTTAGGTGGGGTAACGGGGCTGGGATATGTGGGGGTGGGCTTAGATAGGTTGCTCTTTCCGAGGATCATTGCAGATTCGATTGGCCGAATGGCCTCGTACTGCACTGTAGGTATTCTATGATTCACTCTCCCGCCCTATCCACATAACCCTACCTAACCTGTGACTTGGCCTACGTGCGACTGTCGATCCACAGCAATGGTGTTGACTCTTAAAATGCTGAACTAGCCAACTGACATTAGTGATGAGTGGCAAATGCTGGCCTATCCCATGAATTAATTTTTTAAAAAGTCTGCATACTGGGTCTGCAGCAGCTGACAAGGTAACCAATGTGAGGGATAAACGACTTGGCCTTGTCCTCCCCAATTTATCTGTTGAAGGTGCATCTTCCCATGACAGTAGTAGCAGGAGTGACTGTCCTTGTGGAGATGAAGGCCCATTTTCTTTTGCATCCTGTTGTGAGGCAATACCACTGTGCTACATGGATTAGATTCCGAGCACATCCAGACTCTGCATCCATGCCTGAGGCAACCAGTACAGTTACAACATTGGCATCTACAGATAATTCCAGGTATGTCCTGTCCACAAAAACCTGGACAAATTTGATGCAGCCAATTGTTGCCCCATCAGTCTACACTCCGTCATTGACACTGCTATCAAGCAGCACGCATTTGCCAACAAACTGCTCACCATTGTTCAGTTGGATTCTGAGAGGGTCCCTCCAGACCCCATTACAGCCATGGATGCGAGTGACTGCTCTTGACATTAAGGCAGTAATTGGCTAAATGTGACATCAAGGAACTCTACCAAAACTGAAATCAATGGAAATCCGGGAGAAAACTCCACTGGTTGGAGTCATAGCTAGGATTAAGGAAGAGTTGGAGATTTTGGACATTTAATATTTCAGCCTTAAGAAATGTTGAGTCTAGAAGTAGCTAAGGCAAAGTCCGAGCCTGCCAACATTCCGGCAATAGGACTGAAGACATGACCAAAACCAGCTGCACCCCTAGCCAACCTGTTCAAGTACAGCTATAATACTGGCATCTACCCGGCAATGTGAAATATTGCCCAGGTACATCCTGTCCACAAAAAGTAGACAAATCCAAACTGGCCAATTACTGCCCTACCAGTCTACTCACATCTGCACAGTGATGGAAGGTGTAGTTGACAGTGCTAATGTGGCCTTTACTTAGCAATAACCTGCTCACGGGCGCTAAGTTTGGGTTCTGCCAGGGCCACTCGGACCCTGATCTCATTACAGCCGTGGCCTAAGAATGGACAAAAGAGCTGAACCCAAGAGGTAAGGTGAGAGTGACTGCTCTTGACATCAAGGCAGCACTTGACCGAGTCTGGCATCAAAGCATCCTCGCAAAATGTGAGGTAAATGGAAATGGGGAAAACGCTCCAATGGTTGAAGTCAGACCTGGCACAAAAAGGTTGTGGTTGTTGGAGGTCAATAATCTGGGACATTGATGCAGTAGTTCCTCAGGGTAGTGGACTAGGCACAACCACCGTGAACTGCTTCATCAATCACCTTCCCTCCATCATGTGGCAGAAGTGGGGATGTTGGATGTTTGCTGACTGCACAGTGTTCAGCACCATTAGTGATGACTCATAATGAAGCAGTCCCATGTCTACATGTAGCAAGATCTGGACAATATTCAGATTTGGCTTGATAATGGGAAGTAACCTTCTTGCCCCAAGTGCCAGGCAGTGACCATCTCTAACACAGGATCTAGCCCTTTGGCATTACCACCGCTGAATTCCGCACTATCAACGTCCTGGGAGTTGTTGAGCAGAAACGTAACTGGACCAGCCATATAAATACTGTGCCTACAAGGGCAGGTCAGAGGCCAGGAATTCTGCGGGGAGTAACTCGCGTCCCGACTCGAAGTCTTTCCACCATCGACAAGGCCCAAATCAGGCGTGTGATGGAATACTCCTCACTTGCCTGGATGAGTACAGCTCCAACAACACACAAGAAGCTTGACACTACCCAGAGCAAAGCCTGTTCGATTGGCACCCTTCCATAACCATTCACTTCCTCCACCACTGATGCACAGTGGCAGCCATGTGTAAAAATCTACAAGATGCCCACCATTGCTCCTTTGGCAGCACTATTCAAACCCACGACCTCTCCCACTGAGAACAATGTTGGCTAACCTGCGGCCCAGGGACCACATGTGTTCTGAATGGGTTCTGAAAACGGTCCACTAGACATTTTGTTGACCGTTGTCCAGAAGCAAGGTTTCCACATTCCATTTACATCCGCAGTATTATTCTGACCGGTATGACTGAGAAATGACACGTGTGTAAAGTGAGGTGTGTGCTGATTGATCGCAGCATTGACTGTGAGAGCCATCCTTCCAAAGTATAAACATTTATTTTGTTTTTACCATTTGAAGTTGATGATCATTCTATTAATATATAAGTTGTTAAGCATTTTCTATAATGGTTATGAAATATTTGCCATGTATTAAATGTATTTATTTTATTCATTCATGGGCATCGCTGGCCGTCGCCAGCATTTATTGCCCATCCCTAATTGCCCCTGGGGGGCAGTTAACAGTCACCCACATTGCTGTGGGTCATTTTTTAAAAATGAACTTTATTGTCACAATTAGGTTTACATTAACACTGCAATGAAAGGGCAGCACGGTGGCCTAGTGGTTAGCACAACCGCCTCACGGCGCTGAGGTCCCAGGTTCGATCCCGGCTCTGGGTCACTGTCCGTGTGGAGTTTGCACAATCTCCCCGTGTCTGCGTGGGTTTCGCCCCCACAACCCAAAAATGTGCAGAGTAGGTGGATTGGCCACGCTAAATTGCCCCTTAATTAAAAAAAAACAAAAAAAAAAATTTAAAAAAAAACACTGCAATGAAGTTACTGTGAAAAGCCCCTAGTCGCCACATTCAGGCGCCTGTTCGGGTCACAGAGGGAGAATTCAGAATGTCCAATCCACCCCACAGCACGTCTTTCGGGACTTGTGGGAGGAAACCGGAGCACCCGGAGGAAACCCACGCAGACACGGGGAGAATGTGCAGACTCCGCACAGTCACCCAAGCTGGGAATCGAACCCGGGACCCTGGCGCTGTGAAGCCATAGTGCTTGCCACTGTGCTACCCTGGAGTCATATGGAGGCCGGACCAGGTAAGGATGGCAGATTTTCTTCCCCAAAGGACTTTAGTCAACCTGATGGGTCAACTAACCTGGGCCCCCAGAGCATTACCCTGGGCCCCCAGAGCATTACCCTGGCCCCCTGGGCCCCCAGAGCATTACCCTGCCCCCCCCTGGGCCCCCAGAGCATTACCCCGGGCCCCCAGAGCATTACCCTGGCCCCCCGGCCCCCCCTGGGCCCCCAGAGCATTACCCTGCCCCCCCCCTGGGCCCCCAGAGCATTACCCCGGGCCCCCAGAGCATTACCCTGGCCCCCCGGCCCCCCCTGGGCCCCCAGAGCATTACCCTGGCCCCCCCTGGGCCCCCAGAGCATTACCCTGGGCCCCCAGAGAATTACCCTGGGCCCCCAGAGCATTACCCTGGCCCCCCCCTGGGCCCCCAGAGCATTACCCTGGCCCCCCCTGGGCCCCCAGAGCATTACCCTGGGCCCCCAGAGAATTACCCTGGGCCCCCAGAGCATTACCCTGGCCCCCCCCTGGGCCCCCAGAGCATTACCCTGGGCCCCCAGAGCATTACCCTGGGCCCCCCAGAGCATTACCCTGGGCCCCCCAGAGCATTACCCTGGGCCCCCCAGAGCATTACCCTGGCCCCCCGGCCCCCCCTGGGCCCCCAGAGCATTACCCTGGGCCCCCAGAGCATTACCCTGGCCCCCCAGAGCATTACCCTGGCCCCCCCTGGGCCCCCAGAGCATTACCCTGGGCCCCCAGAGCATTACCCTGGCCCCCCCTGGGCCCCCAGAGCATTACCCTGGGCCCCCAGAGCATTACCCTGGCCCCCCCTGGGCCCCCAGAGCATTACCCTGGGCCCCCAGAGAATTACCCTGGGCCCCCAGAGCATTACCCTGGCCCCCCCCTGGGCCCCCAGAGCATTACCCTGGGCCCCCAGAGCATTACCCTGGGCCCCCCAGAGCATTACCCTGGGCCCCCCAGAGCATTACCCTGGCCCCCCGGCCCCCCCTGGGCCCCCAGAGCATTACCCTGGGCCCCCAGAGCATTACCCTGGCCCCCCCTGGGCCCCCAGAGCATTACCCTGGGCCCCCAGAGCATTACCCTGGCCCCCCCTGGGCCCCCAGAGTATTACCCTGGGCCCCCAGAGCATTACCCTGGGCCCCCAGAGCATTACCCTGGGCCCCCAGAGCATTACCCTGGCCCCCCCTGGGCCCCCAGAGCATTACCCTGGGCCCCCAGAGCATTACCCTGGCCCCCCCTGGGCCCCCAGAGCATTACCCTGGGCCCCCAGAGCATTACCCTGGGCCCCCAGAGCATTACCCTGGGCCCCCAGAGCATTACCCTGGGTTTCTGGTTTACTATCCAGTGACAATACCACTATGCCACCCCCTCCCCAGTATAATCTTATTCATGCCGTGATGGTTAGTGAACAAACCTGATTTCAATCTAGCGTCCTACTGAGATGAAGGAGGCCCACATGGGTGGCTCACTCACTAGCCTAGCTTGCTCATCATTGGCCTAGAAGGATAAAGGCAGCAGATACATTGGAACATCACCAACTTCAAGTTCCCCTAAAGCCAATCGCCATTCTGAAAATAGATCGCCGTCCCTTTACTGTCACTGGGCCAAAATCCTTGGACTCTCTTCCAGGTGTTCCTACTACCCGTGGCCTGCAATGGTTCAAGGGGCAGCTCTGCACCATCTCCAGGGTAATTAGGGATGAGTAATAAATGCTGGTGTAGCCAGCGATGCAACAGTGAAAGTTTTGAGTTGAATGTTACTCTGGTTCCAAAGAAGAGTCATATTGGACTCTGTGTTCACTTTGCCTGTCTCAACACACATACTGCCAAACCTGTTGGGTTTGTCCAGCACTTTGTTTTGATTTCAGACCTAGCACTGCAGCATTTTGCTTTTAGTTTGGGAGCAACAATCCTTTAGTAACTTCAGTAATGTCATTGGTGAACTTCATGAAACGTGGCGTGTTCATTCCAGCTCTCCCTCCACATTTTCTGTGTGTCTGGATCGTTCTACATGGTGGTTGATTCACAGAAAGTTCCCAGCCAAATGTTCTCGCACTGAGCTTTGAAAGGTGTGTCACACTCTGATTTAACAGGACACACTTTAAATGACTTTCCATTTCATGCTGTTTGAATTGAAAAGTGCACCCTGCCACAAATCACAGATGCCTGTGGTTTAAAAAACCTTTCAGAATATATTGTACAACCTCTAATCCATAATCTTTGCGGGGGGGCCTGGAAGTGGCTAAACTGGTTTTCTTGCGATAGACAATACCACAGTATCAGTGTTGTTGCTGGCATTTCAGTTAAGCGTGACAGTGGGTGTGTGAAATGTTTATGCAATACTACATCTAAACTGCAAAGAGACACATGGCAGTTATTCCAAATCTTATTGGGCGGTGAGAGCATTTTGGACACACACCTGCTGAATGGGAATAATTGAAGAACTGAATTGAGTACGCAATATTGTTGTGTGATTGGTTAAGTGGGACCTTACCTAAGGCATGCTGGGGGTCAGCGAGGGGAGTAAGCTGGTTGTATAGTGGGAGTGGGCTACTACTACTCATAAATTGTCAGATTCTCTAATTGCCCAATTCACACAATACTCCCATCTGTTCCATAGTTTAAGTAAGAATAAATATTTGTATTTCTACAGCACCTTTCAAAACCTCAGGAAGTCCCACAGTCCATGAAATATTTTTGAAGTGTAATTGCTGTAATAGTATTGGAATTTCCGCACAGCAAGCTGTCACAGCCTGCAGTGGCATATCTGACTGCTGAGACTTTGCTGTTCGTACAAACAATATTTTGAGCTTTTTTACATCCAGATGAGCTCCCAATTTACCATCCCATCCTAAAGATAGACCCTCCAACAGTGTTGTGCTACCTCAGTATGACCCCTAGCAGTGTCAGCCTGGATTATGTGCTCAGACCTGGTGAGGGAAACATAGGTGACACAGTGTTTAGCACCGCTGCCTCACAGCACCAGGGACCCGGGTTCAATTCTGGCCTGGGGTCACTGTGGGGAGTTTGCACTTTCTCCCCGTGTCTACGTGGGTTTCCTCCGGGTGCTCCGGTCTCCTCCCACAGATCAGGCGCATTGTTGGCATTCCCAAACTTTGGCTGCGATCTAATTTATTGCTCAATTCTCTGGTTTGGATAATTGGTGGTCCCTGAAGACTCTATAGTAATAATCTTTTTTAGTGTCACAATTAGGCTGACATTAACATTGCAATGAAGTTGCTGTGAAAAGCCCCTAGTCGCCACATTCCGGCGCCTGTTCGGGTCACAGAGGGAGAATTCAGAATGTCCAATTCACCTAACAGCACGTCTTTCGGGACTTGTGGGAGGAAACCGGAGCGCCCGGAGGAAATCCACGCAGACACGGGGAAAACGTGCAGACTCCGCACAGTGACCCAAGTGGGAATCGAACCTGGGACCTGGTGGTATGAAGCAATGGTGCTACCCACTGTGCTAATGTGCCTGGCTTTGCCCCTGTCTCTGGACACCTTCACACAGCTCAACACACAGCCAGTGACCCAAGCTGGGAATTGAACCTGAGACCCTGGCGCTGTGAAGCAATGGTGCTAACCACTGTGCTACCTGTGTGGTTTGGGGATTGGGAAGAATAGCTATCTGTTTCCACACCTGTCAAACATGTAGCTGCACCCAAAAAAGGATTGTAAAAGGATTAACAGGCTTGCTGCTTTTACAACTTTATGTACAGTGAGTCCAAATGACCTTTCTCTGCTGCAGATAATAGCTGGAACGTTAACTTTGCTCTATCATTGTTTAGATCGATCTCTATAACCTCTAAAGAGCCACACCTTACTCTGATGAAGGACGAGTTTCAGGCTTCTCACACAGGCCCATTAGAAATACTCTGGTGCTTGTACCAGGAGAGAAGATATAATTGCTGAAAGGTGCTTAGGCTTTACTTTAATAGGCAACATTGTAGGGGAATATCTCGACATGAGGGCTGGTGCTGGGGCGCGCCGCAGGCTCAGCCATGCTGTCTTTCAGATTAGACATTGCAAATCCTACAGCATGGATTTGAAAAAGGAGGAGGGCAGTTCTGATTTGATTTGATTTATTGTCACATGTACTGAAGTACAGTGAAAAGTATTTTTCTGCAGCCGAGGGAACGTACACAGTACGGACATAGTAGACAAAAGAGTAATCAACAGAGAACATTGACAAATGGTACATCAACAAACAGTGATTGGTTACAGTGCGGAACAAGGGGCCAAACAAAGCAAATACATCAGCAAGAGCAGCATAGGGCGTCGTGAATAGTGTTCTTGCAGGGAACAGATCAGTCTGAGGGGGCGTCGTTGAGGAGTCTTGTAGCTGTGGGGAAGAAGCTGTTCCTATGTCTGGATGTGCGGGTCTTCAGACTTCTGTACCTTCTGCCTGATGGAAGGGTCTGGAAGAAGGCAATACCTGGGTGGGAGGGGTCTCTGATAATGCTGTCTGCCTTCCTAAGGCAGCAGGAGGTGTAGACAGAATCAATGTGAGGGTGGCAAGCTTGTGTGATGTGTTGGGCTGAGTTCACCACACTCTGCAGTTTCTTGCGACCTTGGACCGAGCAGTTGCCATACCAGGCTGTGATGCAGCCGGATAGGATGCTCTCTGTCGCACATCTGCAGGGGTTTGTGAGTCGATGCAGACATGCCGAATTTCTTCAGCTTCCGTAGGAAGTAGAGACGTTGTTGGACTTTTTTGACTGTTGCATCAATGTGAGTGGACCAGGACAGACTGTTGGTGATGGTGACCCCCGGGAATTTAAAGCTATCGACCATCTCCACTTCGGAGCCATTGATGCAGACGGGAGTGTGTGTCGTGCTGCGCTTCCTGAAGTCGATGATCAGTTCCTTGGTCTTTCCAGCATTTAGAGAGGGGTTGGTTTGGGTACACCATGCAACCAAGTGATCTATCTCCCTTCTGTTGTCTGATTCTTCTTGTTTGAGATACGACCCACCACAAACTTATAGATTGAGTTGGAGTTGAATCTTGCCACACAGTCGTGCGTGTATAGAGAGTACAGTAGAGGAATGAGCACACACCCTTGCCCGGTGTTGAGGAATATTGTAGAGGAGGTGTTCCCAATTGCAGTGAGCCACTATTTATCCTTCAACCAACTTCTTTAAAAAACTGATAACTGCATTTCCTGCATTACAACAGTGATTACACTCCAAAGCTAGCTCATTAGCTGTGAATTACTTTAGGGGAGGCGTTGGCATAATGGTATTGTCACTAGACTGGTAATCCAGGGTCCCTGGTTCGAATCCCACTACGGCATCAATAAAAATCAAAATTAAATGTCTAATGATGACCATGAAACCATTGCCGATTGTCGTAAAAACCCATCTGGTTCACTAATGTCCTCCAGGGAAGGAAATCTGCCGTCCTTACCCGGTCTGGCCTACACGTGACTCCAGACCCACACAGCGAACAGTTGACTCTTTACTGCCCCCCTCTGAAATGGCCGAGCAAGCCACTCAGTTCAAGGGTAATTAGGGATGGGCAACAAATACTGGGCCAGCCAGCAACACCCACATCTCAAGAACAAAGAAAAGAAAAATTCTGTCTTAACCTCCAGTGTCGTGGGGTAGCAAGGGGATAAAATAGCTGGAGTGTTTCTTATTATTTTCCAGTGATTGCTGCTGGAAAATTGATGTCAGCTGCGATTCCTCCCATGGTTGATGAGCTGCTGATGCTCATGTCCAGATTTGCACAGGGTGAGCACCTGGCCCAGGTAGCAATTTCCCACTGAAAGGTAATAGAAGATGTGAGCACACACAAGCCAAGGGATCATTAGTCTCATTACACAAATGGACAATGTGTGATCTCTATTTCCTTTCAAATACGAATGAGTCTGCTTTGTACTGGAATGAGGATGAAAGGATTGTCCTGGAACATGCTCAAAGATTCTGCCCGTATAAAACATCAGAACATCAGTTTTAGAGTGAAGTGGGAGGCTTATTTGGGCAGTTCCACTGCAGTTCCTCAGAACATCTGCAGTCCTACATCCAGCATTCTCATAGAATCATAGAATTTACAGAGCAGAAGGAGGCCATTCGGCCCATCGAGTCTGCACCGGCTCTTGGAAAGAGCACCCTACCCAAGCCCACACCTCCATCCTATCCCCATAACCCAGTAACCCCACCCAACACTAGGGGCAATTTTGGACACTGAGGGCAATTTAGCACGGCCAATCCACCTAACCGGCACATATTTGGACTGTGGGAGGAAACCGGAGCACCCGGAGGAAACCCACGCAGACATGGGGAGAACGTGCAGACTCCGCACAGTCAGTGACCCAGCGGGGAATCGAACCTGGGACCCTGAAGCAGTTGTGCTAACCACTGTGCTGCCCTTCTCGGTTCCTTCCAGTGTGAAAATGTGTCCCCTTTAGCTCAGCCATCTGACTGTTACAATTATAACAGAGGCTGCAGTTTCTTTAACTTTCAGCCAATATCACTAATAAATAACCTGGTTATTTAACTCACTGCCGTTTGTTGGAGTTTACTGTGCAAAAATTGGTTGTCCTGTTTACCACATATAGAGAAAGTCACGAAACTTCAGAGAGTTGTTAATTGTTTCGGGAGGTTGTTAATGGCCCATCCATTAACCTCAGTTTGAGAGGTGCATTCTCGGTGATTCCTCATTTCCAATAGTGTGCTGTGATTGGCTGTTGGTGGGGTTATACTTTGTGGAGTGTGCTAGATCTCAGGCAGGCACTGAGCACAACCAAGGACTCTATTTACTCTTCTCTATTTACTCAGCTTTTCCGACCGTTGACTTTTATTTGTATAATGTGCTCCTAATTTGCACTTGGGACTTTGAAACCAGTGACGTGTAAGAAACTGTTGTGAACACAGTTGGATAGCTTAATTGAGGATGATCTGAAGAGAAAATAACTCTGCATTAACAGCCATGACGTGCCCTGTAGGTTTGTATGTGTTTACTAATGCACTGTATGAAAAACTGAGCTTGACCGTGAGGCCTGACTGACCGTGAGGCCTGAGACTGACCGTGAGGCCTGACTGACCGCGAGGCCTGAGACTGACCGCGAGGCCTGAGACTGACCGCGAGGCCTGAGACTGACCGCGAGGCCTGAGACTGACCGCGAGGCCTGAGACTGACCGCGAGGCCTGAGACTGACCGCGAGGCCTGAGACTGACCGCGAGGCCTGAGACTGACCGCGAGGCCTGAGACTGACCGCGAGGCCTGAGACTGACCGCGAGGCCTGAGACTGACCGCGAGGCCTGAGACTGACCGCGAGGCCTGAGACTGACCGCGAGGCCTGAGACTGACCGCGAGGCCTGAGACTGACCGCGAGGCCTGAGACTGACCGCGAGGCCTGAGACTGACCGCGAGGCCTGAGACTGACCGCGAGGCCTGAGACTGACCGCGAGGCCTGAGACTGACCGCGAGGCCTGAGACTGACCGCGAGGCCTGAGACTGACCGCGAGGCCTGAGACTGACCGCGAGGCCTGAGACTGACCGCGAGGCCTGAGACTGACCGCGAGGCCTGAGACTGACCGCGAGGCCTGAGACTGACCGCGAGGCCTGAGACTGACCGCGAGGCCTGAGACTGACCGCGAGGCCTGAGACTGACCGCGAGGCCTGAGACTGACCGCGAGGCCTGAGACTGACCGCGAGGCCTGAGACTGACCGCGAGGCCTGAGACTGACCGCGAGGCCTGAGACTGACCGCGAGGCCTGAGACTGACCGCGAGGCCTGAGACTGACCGCGAGGCCTGAGACTGACCGCGAGGCCTGAGACTGACCGCGAGGCCTGAGACTGACCGCGAGGCCTGAGACTGACCGCGAGGCCTGAGACTGACCGCGAGGCCTGAGACTGACCGCGAGGCCTGAGACTGACCTCAGACGCTGATGAGATACAAACCTTTCAATCTTTGCCAGGCCAGGTGTAAAGGACTGAATCCACAACAAACAAATAAAACAATCCAGCTCTCAAAATAGCTTAGTGCAGCAGGAAGTGCTGAACAAGTTGGGTGTGAAAAGAGGGAGCGTTACTCTGTATCTAACCCCGTGCTGTACCTGTCCTGGGAGTGTTTAATGGGGACAGTGTAGAGGGAGCTTTACTCTGTATCTAACCCCGTGCTGTACCTGTCCTGGGAGTGTTTGATGGGGACAGTGTAGAGGGAGCTTTACTCTGTATCTAACCCTGTGCTGTACCTGTCCTGGGAGTGTTTAATGGGGACAGTGTAGAGGGAGCTTTACTCTGTATCTAACCCCGTGCTGTACCTGTCCTGGGAGTGTTTGATGGGGACAGTGTAGAGGGAGCTTTACTCTGTATCTAACCCTGTGCTGTACCTGTCCTGGGAGTGTTTAATGGGGACAGTGTAGAGGGAGCTTTACTCTGTATCTAACCCCGTGCTGTACCTGTCCTGGGAGTGTTTGATGGGGACAGTGGAGAGGGAGCTTTACTCTGTATCTAACCCCGTGCTGTACCTGTCCTGGGAGTGTTTGATAGGGGACAGTGTAGAGGGAGCTTTACTCTGTATCTAACCCCGTGCTGTACCTGTCCTGGGAGGGTTTGATGGGGACAGTGTAGAGTGAGCTTTACTCTGTATCTAACCCAGTGCTGTACCTGTCCTGGGAGTGTTTGATGGGGACAGTGTGGAGGGAGCTTTACTCTGTATCTAACCCCATGCTGTACCTGTCCTGGGAGTGTTTGATGGGGACAGTGTAGAGGGAGCTTTACTCTGTATCTAACCCCGTGCTGTACCTGTCCTGGGAGTGTTTGATGGGGACAGTGTAGAGGGAGCTTTACTCTGTATCTAACCCCATGCTGTACCTGTCCTGGGAGTGTTTGATGGGGACAGTGTAGAGGGGGCTTTACTCTGTATCTAACCCCGTGCTGTAGCTGTCCTGGGAGTGTTTGATGGGGACAGTGTAGAGGGAGCTTTACTCTGTATCTAACCCCGTGCTGTACCTGTCCTGGGAGTGTTTGATGGGGACAGTGTAGAGGGAGCTTTACTCTGTATCTAACCCCGTGCTGTACCTGTCCTGGGAGTGTTTGATGGGGACAGTGTAGAGGGAGCTTTACTCTGTATCTATCCCCATGCTGTACCTGTCCTGGGAGTGTTTGATGGGGACAGTGTAGAGGGAGCTTTACTCTGTATCTAACCCAGTGCTGTACCTGTCCTGGGAGTGTTTGATGGGGACAGTGTAGAGGGAGCTTTACTCTGTATCTAACCCCGTGCTGTACCTGTCCTGGGAGTGTTTGATGGGGACAGTGTAGAGGGAGTTTTACTCTGTGTCTAACCCCGTGCTGTACCTGTCCTGGGAGTGTTTGGTACAGACAGTGAAAAGCGTTTTTTTGCAAACTTTATTTCCCGGGACCCACTTTTCCCAGCCAGCTGATATTCACGGCAGCAGTCCAATTTACTTCCCTTTAACGTGACCGGTAAGCCTGCTTGGTTCTCTCAATCTCCTCCAATCGCATTCACATGATAAGAGGGCAATGCGTTATATCAGGGTGGCACAGTGGTTAGCACTGTTGCTTCACAGCTCCAGGGTCCCAGGTTCAATTCCCAGCTTGGGTCGCTGTCTGTGTGGAGTCTGCACGTTCTCCCCGTGTCTGCGTGAGTTTCCTCCGGGTGCTCCGGTTTCCTCCCACAAGTCCCGAAAGATGTGCAGGTTAGGTGAATTGGGCATTCTGAATTCTCCCTCTGTACCCGAACAGCCTACTTGTAACAATAAAGATTATTAAAAGGTGCAGAGGTTCCAGTGTGCTGTCTTCAGCTTTGTGAAGACAAAAAATCCATCTTCATAACAAAATGATCCATCTTCACAATCCTCTTGCGTTCATTGTTGGCAGTTAGAAAATGGAAGAAGGGGCAGCACGGTGGCTCAGGGGTTAGCCCTGTGGCCTCACGGCGCCGAGATCCCAGGTTCGATCCTGGCTCTGGGTCACTGTCCGTGTGGTGTTTGCACATTCTCCCCGTGTCTGCGTGGGTTTCACCCCCACAACCCAAAGATGTGCAGGGTAGGTGGATTGGCCACACTAAATTGCCCCTTAATTGGAAAAAATGAATTGGGTTTTCTAAATTAAAAAAAAAACCTGGATATATCCTGATTCAAGAGTTCACTGAAGGAGAAAATTCTGATAAGAGCAACATAGACGGATGATTTGCCTGGTTATAAAGACTGATAAAGGCATCATAATTTGAATAAAGGTGCAGGATTGTTCCTTCTAGTTTAGCATCTGTATCCCAACCTGTTAAATCAGAGAAATTAATGGGGTTGTAGATTGAATCTTTGTCCACTGCCCTCGGACTCCAGTGTCGCATTGCAAAGGCTGCATAAAGATGTAAGATTTGGCAAGTCTAGTTCATATCTGTTCCTTTTCCAAAGCTGTTAAAGGCAGTAAAATAGATTTTTCAACGAAAGGTATCAGGGATGTGCAATAAGGATGGGTAAGTAGAGTGGAGGCACATATTAACCTTGATCTGATTGAATGGCAGAACAGGTAATAATAATAATAAAAGTATGAGGGGCTGAGTGGCCTCGCCCTAGGATACTATAGTTACTTTGCATTCTGGTTTCTGAAGTTGAAATGAAAGGTCCTTCCTATTCCTCCTCCTTTATTCCCTGTCTATTCTCTTGTTTTCCCCTTTTGTTTTTGCCGTTACATTGTTGATGCATGGATGATTTATGGACATGTGTCTTTAAGATAGCTTGTGGCTTTAATTCAAGCATAAGGAAGCCGTGGCCTGCACCTTTAATTCAAGCATAAGGAAGACGTGGCATGTGCCTTTAATTCAAACAGCAGGCTCTATAAGGCTGTGTTGTTTTTTACTGGCGATTGGAGATTGGCTGGCCTCTGTGATGACTGTTTAATTGATGTGGTTGCTGGCCAATGAATTGCTCAAAAGGCTGTGCTCTGCCTCATAACAGGTGGTGATTGGATCTGATCCCACTGAAATGGTTCAGAGACCGAAGGAGCATTCAGTTTTGTTTTTGCAACTTAGACTGAAGACTTGCTCTCTTCCAATCTGCTTTTTCCCCTCCAGAAATATCCAGCTATTTCTCACCAAAAGGCCAGTGTGAGAACCAATTCTCTTTGCCGAAAAGGCTTTTGTTAACCAACCAATTCTTTCTCCAGGAAAGGCAGAGGCTCGGAAGCAAAGCTTGAGGTGAAGCAAGGGATCTCTTACTTACAGGAGAAGCTGTGAGTAACATTGCTAAGATGCAAGGAAGATCATTGCAGTCTGTAAACCAGACACTTTATTCCGTTTGCATACCGTGCAGAAAGAATGCTGCAAACCACCATTTGAAAGAAAGTCTTGTGGCTTTTAACCTCCATTCTTATTATTTTTATCCCTTCCCTATTCCCCCTTTATGTTTGTCTGCCTTGTGTGTGTGTGTGTGTGTGTGTATATAGAGGATGGGGCCGTTAAGGGTGAGTCATAGGTTAGCTGGTTCAGTTGCATTTACTGCATATTTCAGCATTATCCTTGTTATAAATAAACAGAAATTGTGTTTCAAATTACAAACCTGGTGACTGTAATTACTGGACAGCCAAGGGTCAAATATTTCGGGAATTTTATAAGAATTATTGGTTAATCCACTTGTGTTGTGACTCCAGGGCACTTGGGACAGGAATAAGCCGCGCACTTTCCCAGGATAGTGTACCGACTTGCATCTTTGTTTCTGCAATGGGATTGGGGGATTGTTGGAATACCTTACTCCAGTTTTGTCGACTGTTTGGCTCTGCCCTGGGGAAATTGTGCACCTAGTCCTGGGGAGGCATGTGATAGATGGATTGATCTGCACAACTTCTCCAAGAGGTTGCCATAAGTCCTGTTTTAAAGCTGTGCTTGTGTTATTTTGGGCTGTGCTATAGTGAAGGAAGTGATTTATGAAGCGTGCGTGATTGCAAACTTGCAATTTTGTAACTCTGCAGGGTTTTTTTGTACTTTAATGAGGTAGCTCTGTTCCACATAATGAACATGTTGCTGACAGACCTATTTCCACCAAAATTCATATGAAGCGTGTTATATCTTTGAAGTTGCTGCAAGAAGGACAGATACGGTGGTAAAAGGGCAGCACGGTAACACAGTGGCTAGCACTGTGGCTTCACAGCTCCAGGGTCCCGGGTTCAATTCCCCGCAGGGTCACTGTCTGTGCGGAGTCTGCACGTTCTCCCCGTGTCTGTGTGGGTTTCTCCCGGGTGCTCCGGTTTCTTCCCACAGTCCAAAGATGTGCAGGTTAGGTGGATTGGACTTGCTAAGTTACCCTTTGTGTCCAAAAAAATAGTTTGGATGGTGTTATTGGGTTATAGGGTGGAGGTGTGAGCTTGGATAGGGTGCCCTTTCCAAGGGCCGGTGCAGACTTGATGGGCCGAATGGCCTCCTTCTGCACTGTAGATTCTATGATTCCCACATTCTGGATTCTTACAAACACGATGAGAGGTTTTATTAGAGATGTTGCTTGTACAATCTCAGATGGAGAACACTGGGCAAACACTGATTGCTGACATCACTACAGATCACGTGACGCTCCACCAGGATGTATTCCCTGATCCATAACAGCCTTCCCCCTTTACTTCTTTAGTACCATAAAAACAACTTTGATATTTTTACAACAGCCCCAGTTATGCATTATCTCTATTCGTATGAAAATTTGTTCACTCTTCTTGCCCTGAACCTTTGACGTTTTCATAGAATGTTTCGATGATTGAGTGAAACGTTCGGCCAATTAATTTCTAGCAGGTAGCCCTCAAAATTGCTTCAAAGGAATCTGAGGACCATTGTCACTTACCACCTGTTCTGGTGAACCAAATCCTGCGAATATTTCATCCAACTTCTCAATAGTTTGTTCTGTCTTCGGGGATTTCATACTCACTACTTCTGGCCATTTCGAGTCTGTGTCCACAGTCACTCGGAACATGTGACCCTCCACTAGACCGACATAGTCTGTGTGTTCTCTGCCATGGCTTTGTCGGCCATTCCCACCGATGTAATGCTTGCAGTGGTGGAGTCTTTCTTAGTTTTGCACAGGATTGATTTTCCCCCACTTTTGCTTTGATTTGAGCATCAAAAATATCTGTGTGCCAGTTTGTTCATCTGCGTCACTCCTGGAATCCCTCATGCAGTTGATCAAGGACTTTACTGCACAAGCACGGGGGAATAATCACTCAGATTCCCCAGAATAAAACTCCATTCTGGACAGTCAACACAAGTCTTTGAGTGATGCAGGGCTTGAGATCTGGATTTTTCCAATGACCATGTGACATTGTTCCTTTTTGGACCATTGATGTCGAAAATTGATGTACAGAGAGATCTGGGAGTTCAGGTCCATTGTACCCTGAAGGTGGCAATGCAGGTCGATAGAGTGGTCAAGAAGGTATATAGCATGCTTGCCTTCATCAGATGGGGTTTTGAGTACAAGAATCGGCAGGTCATGTTACAGTTGTATAGGACTTTGGTTCGGCCACATTTGAAATACTGCGTACAGTTCTGGTCGCCACATTACCAGAAGGATGTGGATGCTTTGGAGAGGGTGCAGAGGAGGTTCACCAGGATGTTGCCTGGTATGGAGGGGGCTAGCTATGAAGAAAGGTTGAGTAGATTAGGATTGTTTTCGTTGGAAAGACGGAGGTTGAGGGGGGACCTGATTGAGGTCTACAAAATTATGAGAGGTATGGACAGGGTGGATAGCAACAAGCTTTTTCCAAGAGTGGGGGTGTCAGTTACAAGGGGTCACGATTTCAAGGTGAGAGGGGGAAAGTTTAAGGGAGATGTGCGTGGAACGTTTTTTACGCAGAGGGTGGTGGGTGCCTGGAACGCTTTGCCAGCGGAGGTGGTAGAGGCGGGCACGATAGCATCATTTAAGATGCATCTGGGCAGATATATGAACGGGCGGGGAACAGAGGGAAGTAGATCTTTGGAAAATAGGAGACAGGTTTAGATAAAGGATCTGGATCGGCGCAGGTTGGGAGGGCCGAAGGGCCTGTTCCTGTGCTGTAATTTTCTTTGTTCTTTGTATTTCTGTAACCATCCCCATCACTGGATCGGTACTGTGTATCTCTAGCCTTCAGATAAAGTCACAGGTACATTATCCAGGGGTGAGAATGGAGGATGGTGGTGAAATGTTCTTCAGCTTCTTGCTTGACTTTTATTTTTAAATTTAGAGTACCCAATTATTTTTTTCCAATTAAGGGGCAATTTAGCGTGGCCAATCCACCTACCCTGTACATCTTTGGGTTTACATAGAATTTACAGTGCAGAAGGAGGCCATTCGGCCCATCGGGTCTGCACCGGCTCTTGGAAAGAGCATCCTACCCAAGGTCAACACCTCCACCCTATCCCCATAACCCAGTAACCCCACCCAACACTAAGGGCAATTTTGGACACTAAGGGCAATTTAGCATGGCCAATCCACCTAACCTGCACATCTTTGGACACTAAGGGGCAATTTAGCACGGCCAATCCACCTAACCTGCACATCTTTGGACTGTGGGAGGAAACTGGAGCACCCGGAGGAAACCCACACAGACACTGGGAGGATGTGCAGACTCCACACAGACAGTGGCCCAAGCCGGAATCGAACCTGGGACCCTGGAGCTGTGAAGCGATTGTGCTATCCACAATGCTACCGTGCTGCCCCTGTTGTGGGGGCGAAACCCACGCAGACACGGGGAGAATTTTCTTGCTTGACTTGTAATGGCAATCTTGACAAGCATTTCCATGTTGCTCTGATTCACGCTATTGGATATCATAAGTGAATGTCGATAATATCAAAGACCATCTTTGCTGTTTGAGAAGAAAAATTTTTGTACGGCCCACAGATTGTCATCAAGGTCAATGATCCATCAAAAGAATAAAATGACATCCATAAATGCAGTGGTGGAACCTTCTTGCCCTGAAAATGAAGCTCAAAACCTTTCTTTAAAATCTAACTGATCAATTTTTTTGATGAGTTAGTAAGAGTTTGTGAAGCAAATGCTATAGTTGTTCCTCTCGTGGAACCATGGAGCCCTGACAGTACAGAAGGAGGCCATTTGGCACATCGGGTCTGCACTGACCCTCTGAAAGAGTTCCCTACCTCTGCCCATTTCCCACCCTATCCCACAACCCCACCCAGCCTGCACATCTCTGGACACTTGAGGGGCAATTTAACACGGCTAATCCACCTAATCTTTGGACTGTGGGAGGAAACTGCAGCACCTGGAGGAAAGCCATGCAGACATGGGGAGAACATGCAAACGCCACACAGACAATTACCCAAGGGTGGAATCAAACCCAGGTCTCTGGCGCTGTGAGGCAGCACTGCTAACCACTGTGCACCCAGTGCAAAATATAAACCATAATTGGCTATAAAAGATAGTGTGTAAAGGCAGATTTTTCTTTTTGACCTGCTCATTTCTTTAATGTGAACAGTAACCTTTGAAACTGATGTCCAATTGCCCAACCCAAACCACATCCTTTCTGCAGTCTGTGTGTGTGTGTGTGTCAGAGCAGCGACGCTGACTGGGTGTGTCATTGGAAAGCTCGCTGTCCTTCTCTCACTTTTATTCCAAAACTCTCTGCCTCCCTCTCCTGAGTGTTCTGGCCCCTCCTTGCAGTTTCACACTGAAGGCTGTCCCTGACATGTATCCAGCCGGTGCAGTAGCCGTCTGCTCCATGTGTAGAGAACCGTTGATTTGTTTTTTTCCACCTTGGCCTGTCCTACAGCTGTCAGCCGAAGGAGCTGATATAAGTTAGAAGCTGGTAGGAGGTGTACATGTATAGTCTGGTTCGTGCTTTCCTTTTTGAGATTATAAGAAAAACCCCACAATGTCATAAGAATCGGATAATCTTTTAATAAATTTATAGTATCCAATTCTTTTTTTCCCAATTAAGGGGCAATTTAGCGTGGCCAATCCATCTACCCTGCACATCTTTGGGTTGTGGGGTTGAAACCCACGCAGACACGGGGAGAATGCGCAAACTCCACACGGACAGTGACCCAGAGCCGGGATCAAACCTGGGACCTCAGCGCCGTGAGGCTGCAGGTCTAACCTCTTTGCCACCTTGCTGCCCCAAATTGGATAATCTTCAGGTCTAGGCTGAGGGATAGATATTGTCCGGGACACTTGGGAACAATTCCTCTGCCATGGGATCTTTAGCTTGTGGCAGATGGGATCTTGTTTTGTTGTCTCACCTGATTGACAGTACCCCTGACAGCGTGGTGCTCTCCCTGTGCTGACTGTCCAACAGCCTGGCGCTGATTTGATCAGAGCTTCCTACTGATGGACAGCTTGGAGGATGAGAATCCAGTTGACCACAGCTCATCACTTTGTGATGAGTTGGCCTCTTAACTCTTCACTTTGCAATCTTGCCCTTCCTGCTCGGCCCGCCTCCACCCCAATCACTCATCCCCCCCCCAGCCCTCTTTCCCCCCCAGCCCTCTTTCCCCCCCAGCCCTCTTTTCCCCCCCAGCCCTCCTTCCCCCCCCAGCCCTCTTCCCCCCCCCAGCCCTCTTCCCCCCCCAGCCCTCTTCCCCCCCCAGCCCTCTTCCCCCCCCCAGCCCTCTCCCCCCCCAGCCCTCTTCCCCCCCCAGCCCTCTTCCCCCCCAGCCCTCTTCCCCCCCCAGCCCTCTTCCCCCCCCCAGCCCTCTTCCCCCCCCCAGCCCTCTTCCCCCCCCCAGCCCTCTTCCCCCCCCCCAGCCCTCTTCCCCCCCCCAGCCCTCTTCCCCCCCCCAGCCCTCTTCCCCCCCCCCAGCCCTCTTCCCCCCCCCCAGCCCTCTTCCCCCCCCCCAGCCCTCTTCCCCCCCAGCCCTCTTCCCCCCCAGCCCTCTTCCCCCCCAGCCCTCTTCCCCCCCAGCCCTCTTCCCCCCCAGCCCTCTTCCCCCCAGCCCTCTTCCCCCCAGCCCTCTTCCCCCCAGCCCTCTTCCCCCCCAGCCCTCTTCCCCCCCAGCCCTCTTCCCCCCCAGCCCTCTTCCCCCCCAGCCCTCTCCCCCCCCAGCCCTCTTCCCCCCCAGCCCTCTTCCCCCCCAGCCCTCTTCCCCCCCAGCCCTCTTCCCCCCAGCCCTCTTCCCCCCCAGCCCTCTTTCCCCCCAGCCCTCTTTCCCCCCCAGCCCTCTTTCCCCCCCAGCCCTCTTTCCCCCCCAGCCCTCTTTCCCCCAGCCCTCTTTCCCCCCCAGCCCTCTTTCCCCCCCCAGCCCTCTTTCCCCCCCAGCCCTCTTTCCCCCCCCAGCCCTCTTTCCCCCCCCAGCCCTCTTCCCCCCCCAGCCCTCTTCCCCCCCAGCCCTCTTTCCCCCCCCAGCCCTCTTTCCCCCCCCAGCCCTCTTTCCCCCCCCAGCCCTCTTTCCCCCCCCCAGCCCTCTTTCCCCCCCAGCCCTCTTTCCCCCCCAGCCCTCTTTCCCCCCAGCCCTCTTTCCCCCCCAGCCCTCTTTCCCCCCCAGCCCTCGTTCCCCCCCAGCCCTCTTTCCCCCCAGCCCTCTTTCCCCCCCAGCCCTCTTTCCCCCCCAGCCCTCTTTCCCCCCCCAGCCCTCTTTCCCCCCCAGCCTCTTCCCCCCCCAGCCCTCTTTCCCCCCCCGCCCTCTTTCCCCCCCAGCCCTCTTTCCCCCCCCAGCCCTCTTTCCCCCCCAGCCCTCTTTCCCCCCCAGCCCTCTTTCCCCCCAGCCCTCTTTCCCCCCCAGCCCTCTTTCCCCCCCAGCCCTCTTTCCCCCCCAGCCCTCTTTCCCCCCCAGCCCTCTTTCCCCCCCAGCCCTCTTTCCCCCCCCCAGCCCTCTTTCCCCCCCCCAGCCCTCTTTCCCCCCCCCAGCCCTCTTTCCCCCCCCCAGCCCTCTTTCCCCCCCAGCCCTCTTTCCCCCCCCAGCCCTCTTTCCCCCCCAGCCCTCTTTCCCCCCCCCAGCCCTCTTTTCCCCCCCCCCAGCCCTCTTTCCCCCCCCCCCCCCCCCCCCCCCCCCGTTCCGCAGTCCTTATGTATTTCAACTTGATGGTAGATATCAGTTGATTGGCATAGTGGTTCTGTCAATCTCTGGCATAAGACACATGTCTTATCCCCTGGAATGTGGTTGAGAGGCTGCATATTTCCAACACGAGCAAAGCTGAATATGTGTGAGGAATTCCAGGAATGCGGAGAACGTGGCTTTCAATTACAGATCCCAGAATTCATTTGTCCAGTTATTTATTTGTTGAATAAACGTTCCCAATTTTCTGCTCCACTTAACTGTCTCAGTCATTATACATAAATCCTGGCTGGTGTTAAATCACGAGGGAGGAGAATATGTTCTAACATTTATTGTGGAAGATAGTGACTGTATTGTACTTTGATGTGGAATTGCTTCTTGTCCAAGTCCTAGAAGTCGGAAAGCCTGAGTAAAACAAGTATATTTTTTGGATGCAGTGTGGCACCGTCTATCGGCCCTAATTTTGCTGCAGTCCATATAGAGTAGGTCCACCCATAATGTGGTTAGGGAGGAAGTCCATGATTTTGGACCCAATGAAGAAGAAGTAACGACGGTACAAGTTTCAAGTTTGGATGTTAAGTGAATATAAGAGATTGGAGCAGGAGTAGACCACAAGGCTGTCGAGCCTGCTCCATCACTCAATACGGCAATGGCTGATGCTGCAACTCCACCTTGATTCCCTGAGAGACCAACAATCTGTCTTTCTCCGTGCTGAGTATATTAAATGATGGAGTGTCCACTATCCTGTGGGGCAGAGAATTCAAAAAATCCACAGCCATTTGAGTGAAGAAATTTCTCATCATCTCCGTCCTAACTGATTCCCCAATCATGGGAAACATCTGTCTACCCTGTCAATCCCTTCAACATCACGGACATTTTAATGCAATCACCTCACTCTCCTTTTTTTATAAGTTTACAGTACCCAATTATTTTTTTTTTCCCAATTAAGGGGCAATTTATTTTGGCCAATCCCCCTACCCTGCACATCTTTGGGTTGTGGGGGTGAGACCCACACAGACACGGGGAGAATGTGCAAACTTCACACGGACAGTGACTCGGGGCCGGGATTCGAACCCGGGTCCTCAATGCCGTAGGCAGCAATGCTAACCACTGTGCCACCGTGCTGCCCCACCTCACCCTCTTAAACTCCAGACTATATAGGTCCAATTTACTCAGCATCTCATCATACAACAACCAACTAGGGACCAATCTAGTGAGCGTTTGCTGCACCATCTGCATTGAATTTGGAGGGGAATTTGCAGGCTGGTCCAAGGTACATTCCAATTTACCTTGCTGTCTTGTTCTCGGTGGTAGAGGTTGTGGATTTGGATGGTGTTGTCGAAGGATCCTTGATGAATTGTTGCAGTGCATCTTGTAGATAGTACACACTGCTGCCACTGTGTGCCAGTGGTGGGTGTGAATATTTACGATGGTGGCTGGAATGCTGATTAAGCGGGGCTGCTTTATCCTGGGGGATGTTGAGCTTCTTGTGTTGTTGGAGCCACACTCATCCAGGCAAGCGGAGAGTATTCCATTCACACCTTGTATGTGATGAAAATACTTTGTGAAATAGAAGGTGCGTCATTTGCCACCGAATATTGGACACCAACGCCCTGTAACCACAGTATTTATATCTATTCCACTGTTTCTGGTTAATGGTAATGCGCAGTCCCATAAAATGTGTTGTTGAAAAATGAAAATCGCTTATTGTCACGGTAGGCTTCGAACGAAGTTACTGTGAAAAGCCCCTAGTCGCCACATTCCAGCGCCTGTTCGGGGAGGCTGGTACGATTGTTAGATTTACATTGGGGAACGATGTTGAATATCATAGGAGAGATGGTTAGCCCCTTTCTTATTGGAGGTTGCCATTGCCACTTGAATGACACAAATGTTACTTGTCACTTATTGTCCCAAGCCTGAATATTGTCCAAGTCTTGATGCTGCATGTGGGCACAGACAATATCAGTACCTGAGGAGTTGTGAATGGTGCTGAACTCTGTGCAATCACCAGTGGGCATGTGATGACGGGAGGGAAGCTGGTTGGGCTTAGGACACAACCTTTTAGAAATTCATGCAGTGACATCCCAGATGGTAGTAAGCTTCCGGGTTCTGCAGCTGCACAATCAACACTAGTGGAGTGTCTTCCATCACATTCTTCCTAGATCCTTGTAAACAATGGAAGGACTTTGGGGAGACTTCTCGGGAGATGAATCATTCTTCTTGTCATCTGTCCTCTTCTTGAAGACACTATCCATATTGTTAATCTAATGTAGGCATCTCATCAATGGTGATCCTCAGAGTGTTGATGCTGGGTTACTTGGTGACGTTGCTGTTAAGGTCAGATTGGCATCAGTTCCAGCCACACATGTCAGTCCAAATTTTGATTGTCTCCCCTGCCTACTGTTGTCATGTCTCATGAAGGCACCAATTTGAGGTGAAGTAGTGTTGACAGATATCAGACAGGCAGCACGGTAGCATTGTGGATAGCACAATCGCTTCACAGCTCCAGGGTCCCAGGTTTGATTCCGGCTTGGGTCACTGTCTGTGCGGAGTCTGCACATCCTCCCCGTGTGTGCGTGGGTTTCCTCCGGGTGCTCCGGTTTCCTCCCACAGTCCAAAGATGTGCAGGTTAGGTGCACTGGCCATGATAAATTGCCCTTAGTGTCCAAAATTGCCCTTAGTGTTGGGTGGGGTTACTGGGTTATGGGGATAGGGTGGAGGTGTTGACCGTGGGTAGGGTGCTCTTTCCAAGGGCCGGTGCAGACTCGATGGGCCGAATGGCCTCCTGCACTGGAAATTCTATCTATGCTTTGGTACTTTGGTCAAGTCATTCTTCACGTGGGTGTTGGCTGTTTGATTGAAGGGACCACAAGTAAACTTTGACCCTGTCTTCCCCAAACAGACACATTGTAATACACATGGTGAGTAATAACACGCAAAATATCAGCCTTAAAAGTGCGATAGACATAGCCATCCCCAAATCCAATCATTAGAACCGCACCCCCAGCGATCGCTACATAGCAGGGTTGGGGACATTTTCCCCTGCGGTAGTCCAGGACTGCTAAGGTTACTTTTATTCTGCACTGTTCACCAATAAATCAAAATGTTAAACACATTTTCCCAGGTACCATTGTCTGAGTCACATCACAGATAGCTGAGGAACCGAGGTTCAATCCTTTCACAACACTCTCCTGTGTACTGTCTGCTGGTTTGATGTGTAGGTAGCGCTGTGTGGCTCTGAACTTAATTTGTGACAGAGCTGAGCTGATTGAGTAAAGAGATGAACTTTCTGATATGTATGAGACTGGGAAGTGATGTGGTTTCATTAATGATCTAATATCTTTGTGAAGATTAAGGCCAGCGAGCTAGACCTCCAGCACAATGATTCCCCACCCCCCAGGTTCAAATACTGGGAAAACATGGCATTTGTGTGGATGATATGGGAAGATCAGTACAAATACCTGCCAGTGGCTGTCCAGCATGCCCATCAGTGCTAACCAGAGAGAGAGAGAATTCTGATCACTTGATGCAAGTGTGGGAGTAGCTGCTTTTTTGCTGGGTCTGGAGCCACTTGCTTATAATCCATCATTATCCTGATTGCCCGACATTTATCGACCTAATCCTTGAATTAATATTTGCTTTTATGTCCCTGGGAGACTTTGGGATTAATTGGTATTTGTAAGAATGTGCTGAAAAACACCAAGAAATCCATTGATAAAAGGGGGCAGCCTGATTCAGCGGGGGGGGGGGGGGGGGGGGAGCCGCCTTTTCAATATAGCAGCCTGATTCTCGGGAGGCCATTCAGCCCCGCGCCCTCTGGGGTTCTCTTGGAAATGGTGAAAATGATGACAGAATCTATGTGCTCATGAGCCGAGTTGCGAAACACCGTTAGGAGGTCCAGTGATCCGGAGGAGAGAGTCCCGCAGGTTGAAGATGATACTTCCTCTGCAGGGGCAAGAATTCAATCCTTGGGAAAATAGCTGAGTGGGAGGCAGGGTTCCTGGGGGGTTTGGAGAACAGAGGTTGGAGACAGAATAACCTCTGTTCCAGCCGGTCTGCTGGAAGGTGTGGAGGGAAAGGCTCCTGATAACTTCTTTGAGGATGGGCTGACATGTTTTCTCAAGCTGGATGTTTCAAATTAAAAAGGGTACATTGTATCCAATCTAAGGCCAAGGGATGGTATTCCCAGGCCCTTAATGATTTGCTTCCACAGCCTTAATAGACCACTGGAAGGTCCTGGACATGGCAAGATGTGGTGGGGCCTAGTTCCATGAGGGAGTGAGGATTTCTTTCTTCCAGGACTTCTCGGGGTGACGCATGCCAAGCGCAGGCCATTGAACTATCGAAAGGAAAGATTCTGTCCCTTCTGAAGGAGGGTCGACATAGCCTTACTACAAGAAACACGTTGTGGAGATGCCGGCGTTGGACTGGGGTGAGCACAGTAAGAAGTCTTACACCAGGTTAAAGCCCAACAGGTCACCTGAGGAAGGAGCTGCGCTCTGAAAGCTAGTCTTTGAAACAAACGTGTTGGACTTTAACCTGGTGTTGTAAGGCTTCTTATGAAAAATGAAATGAAAATCGCTTATTGTCACGAGTAGGCTTCAATGAAGTTACTGTGAAAATCCCCTAGTCGCCACATTCCGGCGCCTGTCCGGGGAGGCTGGTACGGGAATCGAACCGTGCTGCTGGCCTGCTTGGTCTGCTTTAAAAGCCAGCGATTTAGCTGAGTGAGCTAAACCAGCCTTTCTGTACTATAAACTCATTTTGATGATGTTTGTTTACACTTGAAGCGAGAGGAGGTGGGGTTTGTTCCCATCCTTTTGGTCAAGTAGTAGGGGGGTGGTGGCAATCCCTATGAATAAGAGTGTCCCGTTTAAGGTTAAAACTTGCACTAAGGATACGAGAGGTAGATATGTGATCATTAGAGGTGCAGTGCACAGTGACATTGTTTCATTAACGAATGTTTACAGAATTTAATAAATGCTCTGAATCTCTTCGCTCCACTCAGCAATGTGATCATCTTCCCAAGCTGAAAAACAACTCTCCAGGCTGACAAACAAATGAACTCCCCAGGGACTTTCCCCAGTCAAACCACAGTACATTAGCCCAGACAGAAAAACACATCTGGTCAATGCCACCTTCTGGCTCCTAAAAGCCCCCAGACCCGGCAAAACGGGATTAAAAAAAAAAACATGACCACTGCTGTCAAGCACACTGTTAACCCCAGGCTTTCAACCCTTAAATTGCCAAACGTTTAGAATCCGATATTCCTAACATTCTCCATTCGTCATTGGGGAGAATTATATTTAATGGATTCAATTATTGTGTCATAGACCCGTGACGGCAGTACTCACAAATTGTTTAAGGTTGTTGAACCTTGGGTTTCTGATGAAGGCTGGACAGGGTTGCCCTCTGCCCTCCTTGTTTGCACTGGCTATTGAACCGTGGGCGGAGGTCATTCGGCCGGACCCCTTGATATTGGGGTTGGATTGTGGGCTGAATCAGCAAAAGGATCACCCTTTATTCAGATGATGTGCTGCTATTCGTGTGAAATCCTGATTGTTCAGCCCCTGCCATTGTTGAAGTGATGGCAGATCTAGTGCCTTTTCTTGTTACAAGATTAACTTTACATGCTCTCGCAATCCCGTGGGCCGCTGTGCGCTCAATTCCAGTCCCACGTGACCTGGAGGTGCAACACAGGTGAAATTAGACATACCCAAGGCTCTCTGCTGAGCCCAATAAACTGCAGTTACCAGCTTTGTAACTAACACAAATAACCTATTATTATGTACAGTATTCTGATTAAACCCACCCCTTTCTAACTCTCCTGTCTAGTCAGAGTGATCTAGGTATACACCCACAGGTCACTGAAAGTGGCAACACAGGTGGAGAAGGTAGTCAAGAAGGCATACGGCATGCTTGCCTTCATTGGCCAGGGCATGGAGTATAAGAATTGGCAAGTCATGTTGCAGCTGTATAGAACCTTAGTTAGGCCACACTTGGAGTATAGTGTTCAATTCTGGTCGCTACACTACCAGAAGGATGTGGAGGCTTTAGGGAGGGTGCAGAAGAGATTTACCAGGATGTTGCCGGGTATAGAGGGCATTAGCTATGAGGAGCGGTTGAATAAACTCAGTTTGTTCTCACTGGAACGACGGAGGTTGAGGGGCGACCTGATAGAGGTCTACAAAATTACGAGGGGCATAGGCATAGTGGATAGTCAGAGGCTTTTCCCCAGGGTAGAGGGGTCAATTACTAGGGGGCATAGGTTTAAGGTGCGAGGGGCAAGGTTTAGAGGTGATGTATGAGGCAAGTTTTTACACAGTGGGTAGTGGGTGCCTGGAACTCGCTGCCGGAGGAGGTGGTGGAAGCAGGGATGATAGTGACATTTAAGGGGCATCTTGACAAATACATGAATAGGATGGGAATAGAGGGATACGGACCCCGGAAGTGCAGAAGATTTGAGTTTAGATGGGCAGCGTGGTCGGCACAGGCTTGGAGGGCCGAAGGGCCTGTTCCTGTGCAGTACTTTTCGTTGTTCCTTTGTTCTTTGTCTCTTCTGAACACTAGAGCAGTTCTTTCACTTCAGCAAGCGAGAGAGAGAGCATTTGTTTCATTTTCAAGGTCTAAACGCTTCTGCCCACTTCTCTCAGAAACATCATGCAGGAACCAATCATTGACCGCTGGTCAGTGAATACGGTCCCTGGCCAACCCACTGGTTGCCAGTTTTAAAAGACTTATAAAGCGTCCAAATATTTTTTCCCAATTAAGGGGCAATTTAGCGTGGCCAATCCACCTACCCTGCACATCTTTGGGTTGTGGGGGTGAGACCCACACAGACACGGGGAGAATGTGCAAACTCCACACTGACAGTGACCCGGGGCCAGGTATTGAAACCGGGCCCTCAGCGCTGTGAGGCAACAGTGCTAACCACTAGGCCACCATCCTGCTCCGACTGGTTGCCAGCTAATCAATCGATCCGACTCCCCCCAAACTTGGTCCCTAAGAGCCACTCTGTGCCGAGGAGTCCGACTTCTCCTTTCCAAAAACAAAACCTGGGAAGATAGTGTCCTGGCGAGCAGGCTGCTTCAACCTGGAGTATTGTGCTTGAAGGCACATTCCAATTCTGGGCCCACGGACCAAAATAATGAAAATAACATAAAAGAAATAGGAACAAAGTAAATAAACAAACAGGACCGGCTCTTCCAATGCCAGCGGTTTGGGTGGGGGGCATAGGGCTGAGGGTAAACCACCACTCTTTGCTAATTTCCCCTTTAGATGGTCCCCCTAGGGATTTAACTATCTTGGGGTTTACATTACCCCTTCCTTCAGACAGCTGAAAGTCCAACTTCCCCCAATTAGTGGGCAGCACGGTAGCATGGTGGTTAGCATAAATGCTTCACAGCTCCAGGGTCCCAGGTTCGATTCCCGGCTGGGTCACTGTCTGTGTGGAGTCTGCACGTCCTCCCCGTGTGTGCGTGGGTTTCCTCCGGGTGCTCTGGTTTCCTCCCACAGTCCAAAGATGTGCGTGTTAGGTGGATTGGCCATGCTAAATTGCCCGTAGTGTCCTAAAAATAAGGTTAAGGGGGGTTTGATGGGTTACGGGTATAGGGTGGATACGTGGGTTTGAGTGGGGTAATCATTGCTCGGCACAACATCGAGGGTCGAAGGGCCTGTTCTGTGCTGTACTGTTCTATTCTATTCTATTCAATTGATTGTGGCTATTAGATGGGATCGCATTCTGTGGTTGACGCTACTGATTTCATGCCTTGGGAGGAGCACTCTAATTAAAATGAACCTATTGCCCAGATTGCTATAATCTTTACAAAAGCTGCCTATTCTGTTTTCATGAAAGAAATTAATGGAATGATTAGTACCATTATTTGGAACATGAAGAAACCTTGCCTTGAGTTGACTAAGCTCCAGTATGAGGTGTTGGTGGTGGGGTGGGGGTTTGGGGGGCTGGGGATTGGTTCTCCTGAATATTAGGCTACTCAGCTGGCCTATACGATTGGCCAGAGACTGGGTGGATGGAGCCCACGTCCATTTGGCTCCACACTGAAGCAGAGTAATCAGTTTCTCCTCGACAGACCTTGTTGATTTATGGTGATATTGAGGTGGCCGCTGCTATTTGTGATAATCTTATTCAGGTTATTAATACTTTTTTTTTTAAACAAACAATTTTATTGAGGTATTTTAGGCATATAGAGAAAGTGACATTGTACAGTACAAAAAAAAGTCCAGACACAAATTAAACATAGTGCAAACCACGGCTCTGTTCACGCACGGACCTGCCTCAATATCCTCCTACTCTACTCTACCCTAGGCACCCCCCCCCCCCCCCCCCCCCCCCCCCCCCCCGGCTGACGCTTACCCCTCTGCGAAGAAGTCAATAAATGGCTGCCACCTTCGGGCGAACCCTAATAGCGAACCTCTCAAGGCGAACTTGACTTTCTCCAGGCCAAGAAAGCTCGCCATGTCCGATAGCCATACCTCAGCCCTCGGGGGCTTTGAGTCCCTCCATGCTAACAGTATTTGTCACCGGGCTACCAGGGAAGCAAAGGCCAGAACGTCGGCCTCTCTCTCTTCCTGGACTCCCGGGTCTTCCGAAACCCCAAAGATTGCCACCTCAGGGCTCATTACCACCCCAGTTTTTAATACCCGGGACATGACATCTGCGAATCCCTGCCAATACCCCCTGAATTTAGGGCACGACCAGAACATGTGTACATGGTTAGCCGGCCCTCCGGCACATCTAGCACACTTGTCCTCCAGCCCGAAGAATTTACTCATCCGGGCCACCGTCATGGCTTCTGCCCAAATACCGTCCTCCAGCTCTCTCTCTCTCTCTCTCTCTCTCTCTCTCTCTCTCTCTCTCTCTCTCTCTCTCTCTCTCTCTCTCTCTCTCTTCTTTCCCCCCCCCCCCCCCCCCCCCCCCCCCCCCCAGCTCCTCCTCTCACTTAAGCTTCAGGTCCTCGGTCTGCGTATCCTCAGCTCTCATTAGTTCCTTGTAGATGTCTGAAACTCTACCCTCTCCCACCTCTCCCCTAGAAACTACCCTGTCCTGCCTCTCCTTTGGCGGGAGACGCGGGAAGGACGGCACCAGTCTGCGTACAAAATCCCTCGCCTGCAAGTATCTCTCGCCAGCCCAAACTTCTCCTCCAGCGCCCTCATGCTCGGAAAGCTCCCTTCCAGGAACAGATCCCCCATCCTTACAATCCCCGCCCTCCTCCACAGTCAATACCCCCCGTCCATGTTCCCCGGGGCAAATCGGTGGTTGCCGCAGATTGGGGTCCACACCGATGCTCCTACCTCCCCTACATGCCTCCTCCACTGCCGCAGATCCGAAGAGCCGCCACCACTATCAGGCTGGTGGAGTACCGTGCCGGCGGAAGCGGCAGAGGCGCCGTGACCAGGGCTGCTAAGCTAGTGCCCCTGCACAAAGCAGCCTCCATCCGCTCCCAAACCGACCACGCACCCACCATCCATTTCCTTATCATCGCTATGTTGGCCGCCCAGTAATAGTTGCTGAAGTTCGGCAACGCCAGCCCCCCTTCTCCTCTCTTCCTCCCAAGCATCACCCGCTTCACCCGCGGGGGCTTCCCTGCCCATACAAATCCCAGAATAATTCTATTCAGCCTCTTAAAGGAGGACCGCGGGATAAAGATGGGGAGACACTGAAAAACAAACAAGAACCGCGGGAGAATCGTCATCTTAACAGTCTGCACCCTCCCCGCCAATGACAGCGGGAGCACATCCCACCTCCGGACCTCCTCCCTCACTCGTTCCACCAGTCGGGACAGGTTGAGCTTATGCAACTTGCCCCAGTCCCGTGCCACCCGAATCCCCAATGTCCCACGGTGCAGTCTAAAGTAGTCCAGTGTCATCCTGTTCATCCTTACACTCACCTTCAGGGCCTGATACAATAGCCTAACCCAGTCAATGAACCCCGCCCCGAACCTGAACCGTCCTAGTACCTCCCACAGATAATCCCACTCGACCCGGTCAAAAGCCTTTTCAGCATCCATGGCTACCACTATCTCTACCTCCCTACTCTCCGGGGGCATCATAATCACGTTGAGCAGCCTTCCTAGGTTGGCCAGTAACTTGGCATCAACGTCGATCAAAGAGATCGGCCTGTATGACCCACAAGCCTCTGGGTCCTTATCCCGTTTCAGAATGAGCGAGATGGTGGCCTGTGACATCGTCGGGGGTAAACTCCCTCTGTCTCTCGCCTCGTTAAAGACCCTGACCAGCACCGGCCCCACTATCCTGGCAAATGTTTTGTAAAACCCCACCGGATACCCGTCCGGCCCCGGGGCTTTACCCGACTGCATGACCTTCAGGCCCCCCAATACCTCTTCGATCCTGACCAGGGCCCCCAGTCTGTCCATCAACCCCCTCCCCACTCTTGGGAAGATCAGTCCGTCCAGGAATCGCCTCAACCTCCCCAGTCCCCTGGGGGGTTCCGAAGTGTACAGCTTCCTATAAAGGTCCCTAAAGACCTTGTTCAACCCTGCTGGATCATCCACTAGATTACCTCCTCATCCACTAGCCTCCCTATTTCCCTAGCCGCTTCCCTCTTCCTCAGTTGCTGCGCAAGCATTCTACTGGCTTTCTCTCCATGCTCATACATCGCGCCTTTTACCTTTCTAAGCTGCCCTACAGCCTTGTCTGTAGTCAGCACCCCAAACCCGGCCTGCAGCCTCTGTCGTTTCCTGAGTAACTGTGGCCTCGGGGATTCCACGTAACTCCTGTCCGTCCGTAGAATTTCCTTAATCAGTCGGTCCGTCTCTGCCCTATCCGTCCTGTCCCTGTAGGCCCGGATTGAAATCAGCTCCCCTCTCACCACTGCCTTCAGTCCCTCCCAGAGCACCGCTGCCGAGACTTCTCCAGTATCGTTCACCTGCAGGTAATTCTGCAGCATTTCCTCAGCCTCTCACACACACCTCCTCGTCCACGAGTAATCCAACTTCCAGCCTCCATGGTGGGTGCTGAAAGCTGTCCTTACAAAACTGCAGGTCTACCCAGTGCGGAGTATGGTCTGATATGGCAATTGCCGAATATTCTGCCCCCACCATCCCGGCCAACAGGTCCCTATTCACCACAAAGTCGTCAATTCGGGAATACACCTTGTGGACGTGGGAGTAGTGGTTATTAATATTCTTAAAGCGTGGAGAATGGTCTGCCAACTGGAAGGGAGATCAAGCTGACGTCTACTCTCTCGCCTATCCTCCGCAGCCCAGGCTTCCCGTCTGCTCTAAGCGACCATGGATTAGATACCTGGAGAGATTTGTAGGCTGGGAGATATGTTTGGATCTCTCCTTGTCATCCTTTGATTTTCATAAAGTTTACAGTGCAGAAGGAGGCCATTCGGCCCATCGATTCTGCACCAGCCCTTGGAAAGAGCAGCCTACCCAAGCCCACGCTATTCCCATAACGCAGTAACCCCACCTAATCTTTTTGGCATTATGGGCAATTTAGCACGGCCAATCCACCTAACCTGCACATCTTTGGACTGTGGGAGGAAACCGGAGCACCCGGAGGAAACCCACGCACACACGGGGAGAACGTGCAGACTCCGCACAGACAGTGACCCAAACCGGGAATCGAACCTGGAATCCTGGAGCTGTGAAGCAACTGTGCTAACCACTATGCTACCGTGCTGCCCCTTTGAGCAGCTATGTCAGCAATTTGGAATCCCAAGACTATCCTTTTTAAGTATTTGCAGCATAGAGACTTCATCATTAATGAGATTTCCCTGCATCTCGTCTCCTCAATTTGCGAGGTGGGAAGAATCCTGAATTCTGTGGAGCCTAAACAATTGCTGAGCACATTTTTATGATGTTTGAACTCCAGGGCCTACATGGCCGAGTTCCCTGCAGGCATGGGAAAAGGACTCTGCTTGGCTATCAAGTATATTTTTAAGTTTTATTTATTTTTTCCAATTAAGGGGCAATTTAGCGTGGCCAGTCCACCTGGCCTGCACATCTTTGGGTTGTGGGGGCGAAACCCACGCAGACACGGGGAGAATGTGCAAACTCCACACGGACAGTGACCCAGAGCCGGGATCGAACCCGGGTCATTGGCGCCATGAGGCAGCAGTGCTAACCAGCGATAGTGCTCACTCTCAGCTATCAAGATTGATGAACAGTAAGAAGCCTTACAACACCAGGTTAAAGTCCAACATGTTTGTTTCAAACACTAGCTTTCGGAGCGCTGCTCCGAAAGCTCGTGTTTGAAACAAACCTGTTGGACTTTAACCTGGTGTTGTAAGACTTCTTACAGTGCTCACCCCAGTCCACGCCAGGATCTCCACATCAAGACTGATGAGGTAACATGGGACTATACCGGTAAAACTTTGGTTCGCAATAAGATGAAGGAGAGCCAATTCAAGATGTACCGTACTCCTATTGCGCCTAGTCTGAGATACAGGTTGATCCTGCCTTATCCCAAAGTGCCAGGTAGTCGAGGGCGATTATATACATTTTCTATGGGCTTGTCACAATTCAATTCTATTGGGCAGGTATAGATCATAGAATTTACAGTACAGAAGGAGGCCATTCGGCCCATCGAGTCTGCACCGGCTCTTGGAAAGAGCACCCTACCCAAGGTCAACACCTCCACTCTATCCCAATAACCCAGTAACCCCACCCAACACTAAGGGCAATTTATCATGGCCAATCCACCTAACCTGCACATCTTTGGACTGTGGGAGGAAACCGGAGCACCCGGAGGAAACCCACGCAGACACGGGATAACGTGCAGACTCCGCACAGACAGTGACCCAAGCCGGAATCGAACCTGGGACCCTGGAGCTGTGAAGCCATTGTGCTATCCACAATGCTACCGTGCTGCCCTAATAGTCAGAGAACTAGAGAGGAATTTTGAGAGAGCCTTCAAGTCTAATCTTGTATTTCTAATTCTGGGTCTCCCGGGCAGGAGAATCACGGATCTGAATGAAAAATAGCTGTATAATATTCTGACCGTTGCTCCTAGGGTGTTCATGGATTAGTGACAAATATCCCTCCATCCTAAACTGGCAGAGGCTGTTTATGGAATGCATCCTCATTGAATTTCTGACATCTGTTCCCTGCTGTAAATCTGATGCGTTTCGTGGGGAACCCATGTTAAATTTATCAACTCCACTTTGGCTGACTTGCTTCGGCTGGGCTTTCCTGAGCAAATTCATCTTGGTTCAACTCAATTTAATTCACCTCCAGTTGTTAGTGTGAATCGCTATACTTTGGGGTGTACGACCTGTATTAGTTTGATCTTGCCCTCTTTCTCACTCACTGTAGTATCTTGTTAGATTGATCCAGCATTTAAACCAGGGCTCTGGTTCCTGCACTGACCTGTTCCAAATCTATTCAGTTCTGTGTATTTATGCCGGCAATAACTCTTGTTCTGCCTGTACCTGTTGTGCGCCAGTACTTCTGTTATTTGTTGCATTTATTGTTTCAAAAATTGGGAACAAACCTAATAAAATATTTTTAAAAAGAGAAAACTTTCATCATTCTGTATTTGGATGAGCCGTAACTGCCAGTCAGAGAGCCTTTTTTAACTCATCAGCAACAGCAAACTGTTCCAAAACAAATCGAGAAATTCACCCTGTTTTAAATGCTCCTGTGTTTATTTTCCTGTGTGCTGCTTGCAGTGTTCTTGAAACTAATCTTCATTCTCTGGAAAATCCTGAGTGCTAAGGTCCTCTTGTATGTACAGTTCCAGGGGGAGTGGATTGTCACCAATAAGTTTTTGGAATGTGTTATAATCTGCCTGGTTGGATTGGAGGGAGAGAGCAGCGGGCAGTGTCAATTTCAGCGGCCGGCTGATTGTTTCAGTGAGAGAGCAGCTTCCCTCTCCGGATCAAAGTGAGCCGGCCGCTGAAATTGACACCTCCGGCTGCTCTCTCCCTCCAATCAGCCGGCAGTGTCAATTTCAGCGGCCGGCTCACTTTGATCCGGAGAGGGAAGCTGACAGTTGGGGTCCATAAGCCCCCCCCCGCCGTATATTGCGAACCGTGGTATTGCGGAGCGCGGTATAACGGGGGACTACTGTATATATGTTATTGTAAATAAATGTTACTTCTTTCTATCCTTCAACTCGTGCTCTCACAATACTGGCGACGAGGGTTAAAGTGAATAGCTGTCTACGCTGCTGAAGCCACCTCCCTGGATTTTTGTTGGATACAGGTTGGAAGTTGTTTTCTATGACACCATGCCTCTGTATGGACCTTTGGATGTTTTTGATGCTGTGCTGGAAAGCTGGAACCAGTACGCACAACGGATGCGTTACTATTTCCGGGCAAACATTATCACTGAAAACCAGCGGCAGGCGGTCATATTGCCCACCGCCTGCGGCCCGCATACGTTTGGGGTGATTAGGAGCCTTCCGTACCCAGCTGTGCCAGACACCAAAACGTTTGATGAACGTGTGAACTTAGTGGGGCAACATTTTAACCCAACCCCACCCACGATAGTCCAGCGTTACCGGGTTAATACCGCTGAGAGGACCCCAGGAGAATCCCTTGCTGACTTTCTATCCAGGCTACACAGGATTGCGGAGTACTGTGACAATGGTGAGACCTTGTCAGAAATGTTACGCGACTGTTTTGCGGTATTAACAATGTGGCCACCCAGAGAAAGTTGTTAGCCGAGCCAACATTGACTTTTCAACAGGCCATTCAGATAGTATTGTCCCGAGAGAGCGCAGAACGAGGAGTGCAGGGCCTACAGGGAATGGAGGTGCCGCCTTGGGGCGCAGCCCCTTCTGTCTGAAAGCGTCCCCCCGCACCCCTGCGATACCTTGGGCGAGGCGACGTCCGGATCGACGCCAGCGGATATTCCTCCCCGAAGGGAGCCTTCTCCAGAACCAATGGATGAGGAGCCATGTCCGTGTCAGACTTGTGGGCGCCGACCCCGTCGTGGGCGTCGGTCCTGGGGGCGCCAGAGGCACCAACGTTCCGACCAAAACTGGGTCCAGCCCAGGGGCCGTACCTTCCATTTGGATGAACCTGCGGCGACTACTCCCGAGGACGTGGAGACGGAGGGTGACTGCCTGCAGCTGCATTGTGCGGCAGCCCACCGTGTGGCCCCCATTAAGGTGACAGTACGGGTCAATGGTCACCCGCTTGAGATGGAGTTGGACACTGGTGCAGCGTCTCCGTGATCGCCCAGAGGACATTCACCCACATCAAGCAGGGTATACAGACCCTTACATTAACCGACACACAGGCCAGGTTGGCCACCTACACGGGGGAACCATTGTACATTGCAGGAACTACGATGACCCCTGTTGTTTCTGGACGCCAGGAGGGGCGTTTCCCACTTATCGTGGTGCACGGCCATGGGCCCAGCCTGTTGGGTCGGGACTGGTTGCGCCATTTGCGGCTGCAGTGGCAGCACATCCTCCAAACAGTTTCTGGAGGGTTGACTGAGGGGCTAGGATGACACCCAGATATATCCCAGCCCGGTTTGGGGAAAATAAAAGTGGCTGTAGCCTGTATCCAAGTCGAACCAGGAGGCACGCCGCGCTATTTCCGGGCGCGCCCGGTGCCTTACGCCTTGCTTGAGAAGGTAGAAGGGAAGCTCACTCGTTTGGAGACTTTGGATATTATCAAGCCCGTCCGTTTCGCTGACTGGGCAGCACCAATTGTACCTGTAATGAAGCCAGATGCCACAGTTCGTTTGTCTGGCGACTATAAACTTACAGTGAATACGGCTTCCCAACTCGACCGATACCCAATGCCTCACATAGAGGATCTCTACGCGAAGCTTGCAGGCCGACTCTCGTTCACAAAATTGGATATGAGTCACGCCTACCTACAGTTGGAGCTGGACCCTGCCTCCCGGCCATATGTAACGATTGATACACACCGGGGCCTGTATGAATATACACGTTTGCCCTTTGGAGTATCCTCTGCCTGCGCTATTTTTCAACGCGTTATGGAGGGCATTTTGAGAGGTTTACCGCGTGTTGCTGTCTACTTAGATGATGTTTTGATCACAGGGACGTCGGAGCAGGAACATTTGGGAAATTTGGAGGCTGTCCTTAGACGCTTTTCAGAGGCTGAAGTTCGTTTATGTCTCCACAAAGTGCGTATTTCAGGCGAAGGAAGTAGTCTACCTGGGTTATCGGGTGGGCCGCGAAGGTTTGCACCCCGTCGCAGAGAAGGTGCGCGCGATTCAACAGGCCCCCACCCCGACTGACACTTCGCATCTTCGTTCTTTTCTCAGCCTCGTAAACTATTCCGGAAAGTTCCTCCCCAATCTGGCAACTACGCTGGCCCCCGTTGCACCTTCTGCTAAAGAAGAATCACACCTGGGTTTGGGGTCAGCCGCAAGAAACCGCTTTCCGGCGGGTAAATCAACAATTGTCGTTGTCTGGGTTACTAACCCACTATGATCCTGGAAAGCCTTTGCTCGTCACATGTGATGCATCCCAGTATGGTATTGGGGCCGTCCTGTCCCACAAGGTGGAGAACGGGGCCGAGTGGCCGATAGCTTTCGCCTCCTGCACATTGACTGCAGCGGAAAAAAAGTACGCGCAGATTGAGAAGGGGGGCCTGGCAGTGGTCTTTGCAGTGAAACGTTTCCACCAGTATGTATATGGCCGCCACTTCACTATCGTCACTGATCATAATCCTCTGCTGGGACTTTTCAGAGAGGATAAGCCAATACCGCCCATTGCTTCCGCACGGATCCAGCGCTGGGCTTTGTTGCTCGCTGCTTACGAGTATTCTCTGGAACACAAACCAGGAACCCAGATAGGGAATGCCGACGCACTGAGCCGATTGCCTTTATCGACCGGCTCCATGTCGACCCCCACGACCGGTGAGGTGGTTGAAACCCTACATTTTATGGACACCTTGCCTGTCACGGCATCACAGATCCGTGAGTGGACCCAGACGGAGCCAGTCCTGTCAAAGGTTCGGCACATAGTCCTGTATGGTGGGCAGCATACACAGCTCCCAGGCGAGTTGCAGGCATTTTCCTCCAAGCTGTCCGAATTCAGCGTGGAAGACGTTATCCTTTTGTGGGGGACGCGTGTGATTGTCCCGGGAAAAGGACAGGAGCTGATCCGGAGAGACTTGCACAATGGGCATCCAGGTGTGACCAAAATGAAACTGTTGGCCGGGAGTTATGTCTGGTGGCCAGGCCTCGACACCGACATTGAGAAGGTGGCCCAAAACTGCTCCATTTGCCAGGAGCATCAGAAGCTTCCGCCGGCCGCACCCCTACATCACTGGGAATGGCCAGGACGGCCTTGGGCACGCTTGCATGCGGATTTCGCCGGCCCTTTTCAAGGATCCATGTTCCTGCTATTAATCGATGCCCAGTCTAAATGGCTAGAGGTGCATTAAATGGTAGGCACAACATCCTGCGCAACAATCGAGAAGATGTGTTTGTCTTTCAGTACGCATGGCCTCCGCGAGGTGCTGGTCACAGACAATGGCACTCCGTTCACAAGTGAGGAGTTTGCGAGGTTTATGAAGATGAACGGCATACGCCATATCCGCACTGCCCCTTACCACCTGGCTTCCAATGGGTTGGCGGAGCGCGCAGTGCAGACATTTCAATAAGGCCTAAAGAAGCAGTCTTCATGGTCGATGGACACCAGACTGGCTCGGTTTTTGTTTTCATATAGGACCACCCCCCCATGCGGTGACTGGGGTAGCTCCCGCAGAACTCCTAATGGGCCGGAGACTTCGCACCCGCCTTAGCATGGTTTTCCCGGACATTGGCACAAAAGTACGCCGCACACAAGAACGGCAGGGGCATGGCCTTTCTCGGCATCGGCCGATTCGGCAGTTTGTGACCCAGTGTTCGTTCGGAATTTTGCTGATTATGCCCAGTAGGTCCCTGGTGTAATCTTTCGCCAAACGGGCCCTATCTCTTACCAGGTACAAGCCCAGGGTTGTCTCTAGCACAAACATGTAGAACACGTTCGGTCCAGAAGATCATCCCTTCCAAAGATTCCCCGCCCCGGAGCTCATTTCTACAGCCAGAGACCAGACCCAGTGGAGAGTATTCCTCACAATCTTCCTCTGGTGCTGCACCCAAACCCTGCGCAGGACGTGACAGAACCGCGTGGGGATAGAGACACTGAGATGACGGAGGCAGCAGACTCCGACTCCGAGATGGAGACACAGGACGCCTCAGAGGGGGAATCCTCGGGCCCACGGGCCGTGGATGTACAACCGTTACCCCGTTCATCACGGAAGCGCCAGTCTCTGTCTACACACCGCCCGATCCAGCGCCTCGTGCAAATGGTGTCCGGCCTGCGGCAAAACGAGTCCGACGCCCTCCTTCGTCAGGGTCTTCGGTGGATTCCTTGGACTTTGCAGGGGGAGGGATGTTATAACCTGCCTGCTTTCCATTGGCTGGGGACTAATGGCAATCCCACAATCCTTTGGGAGTATGAGCTTCCCCAATGAGTGGGGCGGAGAAATCATTAGCATATCCCTGCATAAATAGAGCTGGCCAATTTGGAACCAGCTAGAGGAGAGTGAGCAGCAAGGGAAGTTGCTGCTGTTGTGTATATATGTTATTGTAAATAAATGTTATTTCTTTCCATCCTTCAACTTGTGCTGGATTCTTTGTGGCCCTCACAAAAGAATGGTGGCAACTTTCTCTTCCTTTTGAGAGTGATGTTTTGTTTTTTGTCATTAGTCACTCTGTGAAAGTTCTGCATGCTTTGATAAGAACTGAAGAAATGAGTGATAATTGAGACAGCAAACGTATCAGCCATGATTGAATGGTGGAGCAGACTTGATGGGCCCAATGGCCTAATTCTGCTCCTATGCCTTATGGTCTTATGGCCATGGATGATTGGTTGCGTCGTGGTGTGCTTTACAGGTAAGCAGTTGCCAAGTTTGGGCCCACGACCCTTCACCTACTGAGCACTGGATATGGCCACACCCTGTGCTGCAGAGATATCAGCCGGATACCAGAAGGAGCAAGAGAGAATTAATGGAACATCTTCGACAGTACACACCAGTTGACTCGACACTGAGACATTGGGCAGAAAGCTTAACCTAAAGTTTTGACTGAACAATGCACCAAACTATCACTCGTGTTATGTGTGCGTGCCTCTCTGTCTCTTTCTCTCTTTGTTTCATTCTTTTTCTCCACTTTTCCTCGCCTCTTGTCTGGGTCCATTGTGATTAATCATGTAATTAGTCAACAACTCCATCGTTATTGCATCATGTGACTAGGGGGCTGGTAGAGACCCAAGAACATAGATTCAGATCTTTACCTCCTCCAACATTTTTGATGCCTCTCCTGTCCCCACAAGTCTCAGTTCCACACCACGGAAAACACAAGGGCTGTGATCATCAGCTTCTTTGTGAAATATTTCATGCCAAGACTATCTGACTGATTGAAAAGTCTGATTGCATCGAGTAGTTGTTGAATCTTGTTCTGTTGTTCTGAGCCTGGGGTCACATTCCTCTGATCTCAGGCCTACTCCTTAAATACTCGAATGGTCCTTCTGCAAATTCGCCATTCACTGATTCAGAGTGGCGTTTGTGTGTAGCTGGTTGTGCACTTGCCCAAGCGTGCAGTGTAGATAACGGTGTACATGTTCAAGCATTAATGTGTAGATAACCATGAGTATGTCTAAGGGTGTGTGTATAATGTGTGAGAATGTAGATAACCTTTATTCATGGGATGTGGGCATTGGTGGCTATGCCAGAATTAATGGCCAGCCCTAATTGCCCTTGAGAAGGTGATGGTGAGCTGCCTTCTTGAACCATTGCAGTCTGTGTTGTGGGTACATCCACAGTACTGTTAGGACTCTTATTGATCTTTCAAATTCTTCTTGGATGACAAACTTGCCTGCATTCCGTCCATTATGACTTAAGATTGTGACGAGTTCACTGAACATGATAAGGGTTCAAACTCCCAAGTCCTAGTTGTCGGGTGCATACTACACATTAGAGAACCAGAAAATACATGGTTGACAACCTATGAAGTCAATCTTGGGATATTTGACAAGACTTGTAAAGAGTGCATCTCACCCATACTGTACCTACCCTGGGAGAGTACAGATGGAGTTTGACTCTATCTGACCAAGCAATAGATCACTTGGTTGCATGGTGTACCAAAAACAACCTCTCTCAAAATGTTGGTAAGACCAAGTAACTGATCATTGACTTCAGCAAGGGTAGCACAACACCCCCATCACCAACAGTCAGTCCTGGTCCACTCACATTGATGTAACAGTCAAGAAAGCCCAACAACATCTCTACTTCCTACGGAAGCTAAAGAAATTCGGCATGTCTGCATCGACTCTCCAACATCTACAGATGTGCCATAGAGAGCATCCTATCCGGCTGCATCACAGCCTTGTATGGCAACTGCTCGGTCCAACATCGCAAGAAACTGCAGGGTGCAGTGAACTCAGCCCAATGCATCACGCAAATTTGCCACCCCCACATTGATTCTGTCTACACCTCCCGCTGCCTCAGGAAGGCAGACAGCATTGTCAGAGACCCCTCCCACCCAGGCTTTGCCCTCTTCTGGACCCTTCCATCAGGCAGAAGGTACAACAGTCTGAAGACCCGCACATCCAGACATAGGAACAGCTTCTTCCCCACAGCTACAAGATTCCTCAACGACTCCCCCTCGGACTGATCTATTCCCTGTAAGAACACTATTCACGACGCCCTATGCTGCTCTTGCTCATGTATTTGCTTTGTTTGGCCCTTGTTCCGCACTGTAACCAATCACTGTTTGTCAGTGTACTCTGTCGATTATTGTTTTTGTCCCGTGTCCATACTGTGTACGTTCCCTTGGCCGCAGAAAAATACTTTTCACTGTAATTCGGTACATGTGACAATAAATATCAATCAATCAAACCCAGGGGGTGTTCAAGGGCGACAGTGTACATGGAGCTTTTGTGTCTAACCCCGTGCTGTACCTGTCCTGGGAGTGTTTGATGGGGACAGTGTGGAGGGAGCTTTACTCTGTATCTAACCCCGTGCTGTACCTGTCCTGGGAGTGTTTGATGGGGACAGTGTAGAGGGAGCTTTACTCTGTATCTAACCCCGTGCTGTACCTGTCCTGGGAGTGTTTGATGAGGACAGTGTAGAGGGAGCTTTACTCTGTATCTAACCCCGTGTTGTACCTGTCCTGGGAGTGTTTGATGGGGACAGTGTAGAGGGAGCTTTACTCTGTATCTAACCCCGTGCTGTACCTGCCCTGGGAGTGTTTGATGGGGACAGTGCAGAGGGAGCTTTACTCTGTATCTAACCCCGTGCTGTACCTGTCCTGGGAGTGTTTGATGGGGACAGTGTAGAGGGAGCTTTACTCTGTATCTAACCCCGTGCTGTACCTGTCCTGGGAGTGTTTGATGGGGACAGTGTGGAGGGAGCTTTACTCTGTATCTAACCCCGTGCTGTACCTGTCCTGGGAGTGTTTGATGGGGACAGTGTAGAGGGAGCTTTACTCTGTATCTAACCCCGTGCTGTACCTGTCCTGGGAGTGTTTGATGAGGACAGTGTAGAGGGAGCTTTACTCTGTATCTAACCCCGTGTTGTACCTGTCCTGGGAGTGTTTGATGGGGACAGTGTAGAGGGAGCTTTACTCTGTATCTAACCCCGTGCTGTACCTGTCCTGGGAGTGTTTGATGGGGACAGTGTAGAGGGAGCTTTACTCTGTATCTAACCCCGTGCTGTACCTGTCCTGGGAGTGTTTGATGGGGACAGCGTCAAGGGAGCTTTACTCTGTATCTAACCCCGTGCTGTACCTGTCCTGGGAGTGTTTGATGGGGACAGTGTAGAGGGATATTTACTCTGTATCTAACCCCGTGCTGTACCTGTCCTGGGAGTGTTTGATGGGGACAGTGTAGAGGGAGCGTTACTCTGTATCTAACCCCGTGCTGTACCTGTCCTGGGAGTGTTTGATGGGGACAGTGTAGAGGGATATTTACTCTGTATCTAACCCCGTGCTGTACCTGTCCTGGGAGTGTTTGATGGGGACAGTGTAGAGGGAGCTTTACTCTGTATCTAACCCCGTGCTGTCCCTGTCCTGGGAGTGTTTGATGGGGACAGTGTAGAGGGAGCTTTACTCTGTATCTAACCCCGTGCTGTACCTGTCCTGGGAGTGTTTGATGGGGACAGTGTAGAGGGAGCGTTACTCTGTATCTAACCCCGTGCTGTACCTGTCCTGGGAGTGTTTGATGGGGACAGTGTAGAGGGAGCTTTACTCTGTATCTAACCCCGTGCTGTACCTGTCCTGGGAGTGTTTGATGGGGACAGTGTAGAGGGAGCGTTACTCTGTATCTAACTCATGTTGTACATTTCAGAGCCTCTCAGATTCTAATGCTGGGTGGAAAACATTCAATTTGTCTGAATTGAGATACTCTGCTGTGAGTGCTTAATCTTGTTTCCTGTGTATTTGCTACATTTGGAAACTTCAGTAATTTATTTTTCTATTTCTGACAGCTGGGTTGAATGAAACACTTTATTCTCTGTTTTGAGGAAGCTGAGATGAACTTAGCAGATAGTTTGTCTCGTGCAGCGAGGAGTGTTGCATCTTGGGTTCCTGCTTTGTACCTGATTCTGACCTTATTCTCCTCCAAAGGTCTTGTTTGAAATGTTAAATTATTATTGAATCTAATTTAGCAAATGTAGAGAAACTGATGTAACAGTTGTCCAGGAGTTAGGGTGGATAATAAGTGATTTATATTGTATTGGTCCTGCCAAAAGTTCTAAGTTATCTACTAGACCAAGATCAGGTTTACAGCGGCACCTTTCTCTGAGTACCATGCCTGCTCATTACTAGTACGTAACTTGACTGGAGGTATTTAAATATTTGATGATTCTGCTGTTTTACTCGGTGTTTTGGTTGACCTGACCTTGTAAGTAGCAAGAGTGAATTTAATTATGAATAATTAAAGGACCAATGTTTGCAAAGCCCATGATCTCTCTTCAATGTCTGTGTTCAGCATGCGGTATTTCAACATTGCAATCACAATGGCTCCTGATGAGAATCTGGTTGATTTTCACATACGCCAATTCTAACCTCTATTCCTCCTTGTGTTGCATCTCTCTCTCAATCTCCCTTCCTCCATCACCATCATACTTGGCTGGTATGTAAGAAATAGACACATACATAGAAACGTAGAAAATAGAAGCAGGAGAAGTCCATTTGGCCCTTCAAGCCTGCTGTCCCATTCATTAAGATCATGGCTGATCATCAAGTTCAATACCCTGATCCTACCCTCATATCCCTTGATCCCTTTAGCCCCGAGAGCTGTCTATAATTCCTTCTTGAAATTATGCAAGCTTTTGGCCTCAACTACTTTCTGTGGTGGAGAATTGCACAGATTCACCACTCTCTGGGTGAACAAATATCTCCTGGCGTCCGGAAGGAATCCGCTAATTCCTGTTCTGGTTAGGTCTGTCAAGTTGAATATGATCCTGACTGACTTAGTCTCTCCCCATATGTCAGTCCTGCCACCCCAGGAATCAGCCTGGTAAACCTTCGCTGCACTCCCTCCATAGCAACAACATCCTTCCTCAGATAAGGACACCAAAACTGCCCACAATACCCCAGGTGTGGCCTCACCAATGCCCTATACCATTGCAGTAAAACATCTCTATTCCTATATTCAAATCCTCTCGCTATAAAGGCCAACATACCATTTGCCTTCTTTCCTGCCTGCTGTATCTGCGCGCTTACTTTCAGCAACTCATACGCGAGGACACCAAGGTCTCGCTGAGTATCCGCCTCTCTCAATTTACACCCATTCAAATAATAATCTGCCTGCCTACTTTTGCTACTAAAGCGGATAACCTCACATTTAGCCACATTATACTGTATCTGCCATGCATGTGCCCACTCACTCAACCTGTCCAAACCCTGCTGAAGCATCTCTGCAACCTCCCCACAGCTCACCCTGGAACAGGAGTTGGCCATTTGCCCCTTTGACTCCACACAGACAGTGACCCAGAGCCAGGATCGAACCTGGGATCTCAGCACCATCAGGCAGCAGGGCTAACCCACTGTGCCACCGTGATGCCCTTGTGTCCACTGCCTTAAAGGTACAGTGGACATATCACAGCAACTCCATATTGAATGGCCCCAATGGCAAAGCGGATGGGTGTAAATTGTTGTATACTGAATAGGATAAGTATTCGGAACTGCAGACATCCATTATTGAGCAATTTTACTTATACATTCCCGGGCCGGCACGGTGGTGCAATGGTTAGCACTGCTACCTCATGGTGTTGAGGACCTGGGTTCGATCCCAGCCCCGGGTCACTGTCCGTGTGGAGTTTGCACATTCTCCCCGTTTCTGCGAGGGTTTCACCCCCACAACCCAAAGATGTGCAGGGGAGGTGGATTGGCCACAATAAATTGCCCCTTAATTGGAAAAACTCTTTCCAATAGAAAGGACGGCAGAGAGGGCAATATAACAAAATGCTCAGACCTTGCAATATACGACACTCCCTCCCCACTTAAAAAAATGGTGTAAAATGGCACATATACATAATTTCCCAGATTACAATATGGCAAAACCAACATCTACAGTGCCTGAAATTTAACAGGTTGGGTTGCACTTTTATTTTTACTGTAATCCTAACCAAAACATGCATGACTGATATTTCCAGAGAATTTATATCAGTATGGCTTTGACAAAAATATCATAATTTGAAAAGAAATAATGAAAAGAGCATCTTATTTCTTCTTCCTCCTTTTAATGAACCTATCTGGCTTCTTTCTCTTTCTGTCTGGTATCTTCTTCCATTCCTATTAGCTTGACTCGGCTCTCTCAATACCTCAAACTGTACCAAACATAACTCCGACTTTGACTGGGACTCCACTTAATAGTTGGGACTGTGGCAAAGATTGATTTGTCCGAAAGCAAAGTCAGTGGGAGTTTTGATGAACTCCTCTGAAACTACACCTAGCACCGACTGTTCAGCTCATGTCTTCCTACCACATCCTGCAACATCTGATGGCCGGATGAATCTCCACTTTTATGGGAGTCGCTGGTCACATGACCACAGCCTTGGGACTGCATGGTGTGTCTGCACCACCACCTGCTGGTTGGAGGTCGCATGCCATCTATGATATTGCCCACAGGCATATCACCACATCGCCCTTCCTCACAAAACATTATTATGTTTACAAGCAGCATCTACACAATCATGATATTTGTCTAACAAAGTGAATGAGTTTTACTCGGGTGTTGATAAACATTTTATGCCTGGCCAGTGTCCATCTCCTTTACACAGATCATTGTGCCTCCCTCATGGGATCACCTCTGTGATCATTCAAGCTGTTGCCAACCTAACAAAGACCGGTTTACGTGCTGACCCCTTGTTTCTCTTCCTCTTTGCTCTGTGCCTTTGGAAGGCGTGTCCCTGACTGCCACACTGTGTCACCAGTCTCTGTCTTTTATACTTTCTGACATGGTGCTGTTTGCTATTTGCCGTGTTTCCTTGCTGGTTTGTTGGTCCAGCTCCGCGGTCTGAGTCCGCCATGGAGCATGGCGCAGCTGCTGGAGGCCGCTGCCGTGAGCATGCGCGGCCGCCGTGAGCATGCGCGGTCGCCGTGAGCATGCGCGGCCGCCGTGAGCATGCGCGGCCTCCGTGAGCATGCGCGGTCGCCGTGAGCATGCGTGGCTGCCGTGAGCATGCGTGGCCGCCGTGAGCATGCGCGGCCGCCGTGAGCATGCGCGGTCGCCGTGAGCATGCGCGGTCGCCGTGAGCATGCGTGGCCGCCGTGAGCATGCACGGCCTCCGTGAGCATGCGTGGCCGCCGTGAGCATGCGCGGCCTCCGTGAGCATGCGCGGCCGCCGTGAGCATGCGCGGTCGCCGTGAGCATGCGTGGCCGCCGTGAGCATGCGCGGCCTCCGTGAGCATGCGCGGCCGCCGTGAGCATGCGCGGTCGCCGTGAGCATGCGTGGCTGCCGTGAGCATGCGTGGCCGCCGTGAGCATGCGCGGCCGCCGTGAGCATGCGCGGCCTCCGTGAGCATGCGCGGTCGCCTTGCACATGCGCAGCCTCTGACTCGGAGGTGGGGGGGGGGGGGCCGTATCTGCAGCAAAAGCTGCTAGATTTACGCCGGGTCCCTGCTCGGTCCCCTGCAGGGCTGGCAATTACTGAAACTCCACCGTTTTGAGACCGGCGTGGGGGACATAGTTCCAATAATGGAGAATCCAGTCCCACGTCTACAATATCAGAAAGTAGCGTGTGCCTCGTGTGCCACACAGAGCACCAGTTTTCAGAGATCGAGGGTCTCCATAGTTCTTGTTCCGAAGTCTATCATCAGCTCTGGCCGATCAGCGAATTTCCACTGCACGTTCAGCCTTTGCAAAGTAGACCGTCTCCCGAGGTTGGCTGTCGCTTTAGGGTCAAAGTCCCAACGTATTAAAGAATTGTTCAGTATCGCCATTGATTTCAATTTAGATGTAAAGGTCTTCGAAAAGTTCTTACCAGCTTCAGCCTTAAGATTTTATTTTCATCAATCTTGTTCGGACTCTTCTGGTTTCTCGCCTCAATGCGATTGATGAAAAACTACTCTTCGGGATTTATAACATAAACTGCGTGCGCCGCTCGTGCATGGTCCATTGTGGAACACGCAAAACATTGTTTTGCAAAATACCCAATAGGGCCGCACTTGGAGCAAACGTTTCCAAAGGCCGGACATGCCGACTGCCACATTTTTGGCACAAGATGGCGACGGCGGATCCTGTTGGCTGCTTAAAATGGCCGCCAGGACTGTGACCGTGTTTCTTCATGATGGGCGTCTTCCAAGTTGGCGCCAACATTTTTTCAAGCAGAGGGCACCTATTCTCTGTGCAGCTATCTTCCTAATGAGCGAAGCTCCACTGCCTGTTCCAGCACCAAATCTTCCGCAATAATCTTTCCTCAACCTTATCGCCAGAGACAATTTGGTCACGGATCGACAGATTTCAGGCTGCTGAAGTTGCTGGGCCCTCAGCCTCAGGTCAGTGACAAAACTGTCAAACGATTCACCAGGTTTCTGGGTACACGTATGGAACATGTATCACTCAAATATCTCATTCCTTTTAGGGGAACAATGTTTATCAAAGTGCGATCCTCCTCCTTATCGAACGCAAACCAGTTGTACAGTTCAAGTGCTTGTGGACCTGCCACCGTTAGCAGCAACGCGATTCGCCTTTCATCAGGCTGGGCCTGTCGGCCTCACCAAAACATAACGTTTGAACTGCTGCTTGAATAGCCGGTGATAGTTTTCATCTCCATAACCAGACATCTGAAGATGGTGGAGGGGGGGGGGGGGGGGGGGGGGGAAGAGGGGGGGGGGAGAGGGGGGAGGGGAGGGAGGGAGGGGGGGGGCCTCAGACCGTTCATCTCGAGCTGCAGCATCTTCTAGCGCATTGAACCGCCTACGGCTGTAGTTTCCCAGACCGGTCTTCCAGCGGCACATTAATGTTGTCACTGCTGTCGCTATCTTTAAATCTCCAGCGCTTGTGGCACCCTGTTGTGTTTGGTCTTCTACACCTTGCAAAGGAATGCACCAAACACCTTGACTTAACCAAACCAGGATCTTTATTGAATCTCATGTGGTAGCGATCTGTTACAGAGCACGTTATCATGGAGTCTTTGTACTCCTCTGGAACTACACCTAGCATTGGCTATTCACCTTTATGTCTCACTACCATCTCCTGTAACCATCTGATGATGGCTGGCTGTGTCTCCGCTTATATGGGAGTCGCTGGTCACGTGAGCACGGTCTTGGGACTTCATGGTGTGTCTGCACCGCCACCTGCTGGTTGGAGGTCGCACTCCATCATCTGTGATATTGGAACATCAGCTCTGGGTGAGATTTCCCAAAACATTACCAAGTTAATTTATGGTGGGTTTTCCAGAACGTTTCCCACCGCTATTCAGTGGCACTTGGTCACTTCCGGTCACTGGGGAGCTTCTCACCTGGCTAGCTCACGCTTAGAATTTTTTTTAGCACTGGGGAGCTGAACTCGAAGATCAGGCTACCATTTTGAAAGGGTGCCCCGATCTCTAAGTAAGTTTGTGGATCTCCCACACCCATAGGCAGTGTCACCCCGCACACACATGGACACTACCCGCCCCCTCCAAATAAGGACACTCTGCTATGGGGTCCCCCTCCAGGCCCGACCCTGCTCCCTTACAGCACCCCAACCCATCACCCACCCAACCTCCTGGAAGCCCCTACTTACCTGTGCTGCACTCCCCCACCCTTCAAAACCCCCTTCACCCTCATTTCATGAGCATGGCCCCCTCACCCCCCCTGACCCTTGGCAGTGCCACCCTGGCACCCAGACAGTGCTCCTGCTGACTCAGCAGTGCCACCTGAGCACCTTGGCAGTGCCAAGATGCCCACATTCCAGGGGTTGGCCAGGGAGCCACCCTGCACTTACCCTAACCACCCAAGGGACTCCAGTGGCCTGGGAGACCACCTGGGTGCCGTTCCCCCTGGTTCACGTTTGTGTGGACCCAGCACTGATCGGCGCCAGGCTGCAGCCTCCCTGGGGAGGCCGGAGAATCGAGGGAGGCTGTTGGATCCTACGCAGGTAGGTTGGAAGTAGGTTTATAACCTACACCGGCAAGCGTCTTCGGTCCCGTCCATTTCCGACGTCTCACGAGACTCCAAAGAATCCCGGGAGGCGAGGAGCCTGGCAGGAGGCCCATTGCAACCCTCTCCCGGCATTCTTCGGCTGCGATGCGTTCAAGCGAGAGCCCAATGCGGCCGGAGAACTGCGCCGTCTGTTTTCCCCTCCACAGATGGTGCCAGACCTGTTGTGCATTTTCTGTTTTATTAGTGGATTAATGTTATTGGAATAACTCGTCATTTCACACCAGTTTTGTGGAAGGAAATGTGGTGACTTGTGCATCCTTTCTGACATCACAGACATGGCTGAAGCTGTGTCAAGATGGAAGTAAGTTGTAAATCTGCGACATTTACTGTGGGTACAGGGACTTTCTCTTGTTCAACCCCTAATCTTCCTGTTTGATAACCTCAAACTTCTGTTTCTATTTCTATCATGTACACATTCAGGATTCCCAAACTCCTGAACAAGCTTTAGTTCTACCATAACCTCGACCATGTGCATGGCTTTGACCTGGAACTTTACCACTACCAGGGGCAATACTGTTTCTACTATTGCTGCATGCCACCTGGATATGACTGATTGTCCCACAGGCAAAGCCCTTTGACTGGAATGGGGGACAGTTACATTTTGTTGGCTGCCATGGCAACGGTAGCATCCTGACATGGGAAACTTGGCTGTCATAGCCTAGATCTCGCTGAAGTGGACTTTCTCCGCTGGCTCAAGAACATAACTTCTTTGCAATCTGCAACTATCAATTTCTGCCATTTCCACAGGTGTGTCCTTGCCACAAGCCTCCTTCCATAGAGCCATCGAGCCTTAGAGCACAGAAGGAGACCCTTCCACCCATCCTTTTGTGCTGGCCATCAAACACCTATCTATTCCAATCCCATTTTTCAGCACTTGGTCATTAGCCGTGTATGCTAAGTGCGCATATAAATGCTGATAAAGCTTTTGGGGTTTTCCTCCTCTATCACCCTTTCAGGCAGAGTTCCAGCTTCCCACCATCCAATGGGTGAAAAATCTTTTCCTCCAATCCCCTCTAAATCTCCTGACTCCACTTAAATCTAACCCCTCTACTAAGGGGGAAGGGTTTTTCCTATCTAGAGAGCAAGAGGGTAGCCAGGGAAAGGGTTGGCCCTCAAGGACAGAAGGAGGGAATCTATGTGTGGAGCCAGAGGAAATGGGCGAGGTACTAAATGAATACTTTGCATCAGTATTCACCAAAGAGAAGGAATTGGTGGATGATGAGTCTGGGGAAGGGTGTGTGGATAGTGTGAGTCACATTGAGATCAAAAAAGAGGAGGTCTTTGGTGTCTTAAAAAGCATTAAGGTAGATAGGTCCCCAGGGCCTGATGGGATCTACCCCAGAAAACTGAGGGAGACAAGGGAGGAAATTGCTGAGGCTTTGAAAGAAATGTTTGTATCCTCATTGGCTACTGGTGAGGTTCCAGAAGATTGGAGAATAGCCAATGTTGTTTCTTTGTTTAAGAAGGGCAAGGATAATCCAGCAAATTACAGACCTGTGAGCCTTGCGTCAGTGGTAGGGAAATTAGGGAAATTACTGGAGAAGATTCTAAAGGACAGGATTTACTCATTTGGGGAAAAAAAGGCCTTATTAACGATAGGCAGCAAGGTTTTGTGAAGGGGAGGTTGTGTCTCACTAACTTGATCGATTTTCTTTGAGGAAATGACAAAGATGATTGGTGAAGAAAAGGCAGTGGATGTTGTTTACATGGACTTCAGTAAAGCCTTTGACAAGGTCCCTCATGGCAGACTGGTACAGAAGATGAAGTCTTGCAGGATCAGAGCTGAGCTGGCAAGATAGGTACAGAACTGGCTCGGTCATAGAAGACAGAGTGTAGTGATGGACAGGTACTTTTCTGAATGGAGGGCTGTGATTAGGTGTTCCGCAGGCGTCAGTGTGAGGATCTTTTGTATTCTATATAAATGATTTGGAGGAAAATATAGCCGGTCTAATTATTAAGTTTGCAGACAACACAAAGATTGGTGGAGTTGCAGTTAGTGAAGAGGATTGTCGGAGGGTACAGCATGATATAGATCGGTCCATTCTCCCCATGTTTGCGTGGGTCTCACCCCCACAACCCAAGATGTGTAGGGTAGGTGGATTTGCCACGCTAAATTGCCCCTTAATTGGAAAAAAATAATTGGGCACTCTAAATTTATTTTTAAAAAAGGATATTGAATGGTTGGAGACTTGGGCGGAGAAATGGCAGATGGAGTTGAATCCAGACAAATGTGAGGTAATTAATTTTTGAAGGTCTAATACAGGTGAGAATTATACAGTAAATGGCAGAACCTTTGGGAGTATTGACAGGCAGGGATCTGGGCATACAGGCACACAGATCACAAAGGGGCAACGCAGGTGGATAAGGCAGTCAAGTAGGCATACGGCATGCTTGCCTTCATCGGTCGGATCAGAGTATAATAATTCATGCAGCTGCACAGGACCTTGGTTAGGTCACATTGTGTAAAATTCTGGTTGCCACACAACCAGAAGGATGTGGAGGCTTTGGAGAGGGTACAGAAGAGGTTTACCAGAATGTTGCCTGGTATGGAGGGCAATAGCTGTGAGGAGCGGTTGGATAAACTCTGATCATTTTCACTGGAACGACAAGAGGTTAAGAGGAGACCTGATAAAGAGTTACAAAATTGAGTGGTGTGGACAGAGTGGATAGTCAGACACCTTTCCCAGGGTGGAAAGGGGCAAAGTTTAGAGATGTTCGAGGAACGTTTTCTTTACACAGAGGGTAGTGAGTGCCTGGAATATGCTGCTGGGGAGGTGATGGAAGCAAATATGATAGTGACGTTTACGAGGCCCCAGCTGGCAACTACTTCCTTTCCTGGAATGCAACTCTTAGTGCAATTCCATTCCTAGTCATACCATGTGTCCAGATTTCATTAGTTTCAGCATCTTCTATCAAACTTGGTGTTCTCAGACAATACTGATTAAACAACACATCAAAAGCATCTGTCACCATCATTTACTTTCCCCTCATTTATTTTGTTTGCTTTCAGCCAAATATGTAACCTTTGTTTGTAGTTAGCAGTTCTCTTTGTGAGGGTTGATTTCCACCATTGGAGCCCACTTTACCGTCAGTGCTGTTTCATTTTCCAATTATGGACCTGAATACCATGTGTACATGGAGCAATCTTTCAAATTCCTGAAAATCACTTATTATCATAGAGTCACTGAGGTGCAGAAAGAAGGAGGCCATTCAGCCCATCGAGTCTGCACTGACCTTCTGAAAGATCAGCCGACCCAAACCCACTTCCCCCACCCCATTCATGCAATCCACCTAATCTTTGGACACTAAGGTACAATTTAGCGTGGCCAATCCACCTAACCTGCACACCTTTAGACTGGGAGGAAACCGGAGCACCCGGAGGAAACCCACGCAGACACAGGGGAGAAAGTGCAAACCCCACACAGTCACCTGAGGTCAGAATCAATCCCGAGTCCGTGGCGCTGTGAGGCCGCAGTACTAACCACTGAGCCACCAGACATGATGTTCTTTAGTACATAATTTCTCAAATGAAATGTAACAAAAATAATTTCATCCCATTCTTTTCATCATTTTTGTTGTGTATGTACTGACAAAATCTCACCATGTGAATTCACAGCATGCAGCCATTATTGAACAACTTTATTTATACCCCCCCCTCCCCCAACACAGAAGGTAGCAGAGAGGTCAATACAACCACATGCTCAGATCTTGCAATATACAAGAAATCAAAGTTTTTAAAGCTAAGAACTAAATTGTACAGAACACTTCCTGACCGTGGGTATATCCACAATTGGGGCCTGTTTCAAATCTTTTCCATAGGCCTGTAACAATACAGGATGAATATGTAGAGGGTGTCTTAGGCTCGGAGAATGCTGCTCTTTGAGAATGGAGTTTTCAGGCAGCTGAGTCCAGATATAAGCAACACACAAGACCAATTTACACATCTCAAATAAAGGGAGTCTTGCATTTCTATCGTGTCTTTTACCACTGAAGATTTTCCAAAGGGCAGTGCAGCTATTGTTTTATAACAGTGACTACATTTCAAAAGTGATGTCGGAAACATGGCAGCTAATTTATGCAGAGAAAGCTGCTACAAACAGTCATGTGACCATAGGCAGATCACCAGCCTTAACGAGGGATTTTGTAAATATTGGCCAGGACAAGCTCTTCTTCAAATAGCAACAATAGACACTTTCCATCCCCTGAGAGGGCTGACCGTATTAGTATACAAACATATAAAATTGGCAAAGAGTAGGCCATTCGGCCCCTTGAGCCTGCTTCGCCATTCACTAAGATCATGGCTAGTCTGTTTGTATTTCTAATTCCCGTTACCCCGATAACTCCACCACAAGAGGGAACATCACCTTGCTAAGAGAGTTTAAGATCTTTATAAACTTCAATCTAGTCACCCCTCATTCTTCTAAACTCCAGTGGAAATGAGCTCAGCATATCCAACCCTTCCTCACAAGACTGCCTGTTCATTCTGGGTATCAACCCAGTGAACCTTCTCTGAACCGCATCCTTAAATAAGGAGACCAAAACTTCACAAAGTATTCGAGATAAGGTCTCTCCAATGCCCCATTTGATTGAAGCATAGTGTCATGTAGTGTAGATGGGCTTTAGAGTGGCTTCACAGGTCGGCACAACATTGAGGGCCGAAGGGCCTGTACTGCCCTGTAATGCTCTATGTTCATGTGAGAGTACCTTTAAGAAATGGGTGTTTACGAAATGTACCTTTAAGAAATAGGTGTTTATCAGTGATGTCAGAGAGTGGGTGGAGCTGGGCTGTCTGTCAGCTTTTTACTTTCGTTTTAAGCTGTTTGCTGCAGGGTGTGTTTTAGTTTCATTTTCAGAGCTGGATAGCTGCAGTCACACCCAGAAGGGGTATTATTAGTCTCTCTCTCTCTCTAATGTAAAGACTGTAAATCGATCCTGTGGTGATTTAAAACTAATAACTGCTCTCAGTAGTGACTTTAACTTGATGTGCTTCTGATAAAAGTTTTGTTTTTAAGTCGTATGGATGTTAAAAGGAAAGCTTAAAGGATTACTTAGTGTTGTAGCCTTTGGGGGTTGTATTTGAATTAATGGTTGCTAAGATGTTCACTGTATGTTTTAAAAAGGTTAACTTGAGTTCATAGAATAAACATTGTTTTACTTTAAAAAATACTTTTCCATTTCTGCTACCACACCTGTAGAGTGGATCGTGTGGGTCAGGGGAACTCCATGATACACTTTGGGGTTCTCTAAACCCTGGCCCATAACAATAGCATCATCACATTTATGTTCAATTCCCCTTGTAATAAAGGACAGCATTCCATCAGCTCTAATCTTATTTGCTGTCTGCCAGTTTGCACATTCTGCTTCATTGGATGCCTAGTTCCCATACTGACTACACACAACCTTTATCCAGCTGTACCGAGGTTGATGATACTGTTGGGATCCGGATGAAAAACAAAGAATAATTTGCAATTTGTATAACTGAGGAAAAGACAGTTCGCCCCAGGAGTGATAACACTGACCAATAGATATCTTTTATATTAAAACAAACTTTAATTTAAACACAGACTCAATCACATTAGCCACAAAGCAATAGCCTTATAGTTAAGCTCAAACAGTTTTTAAATAAAAAGAAAAACTTTAACTTTAATTCACATACATCTGCAACTATAAAATTATTCCAATTAAGCAAACCCATATAGTTTAAAAACCAGTGGTTTACTTCCTTTTCTCCATGCAAAGACCTTGGAGCGAACCTCCCAGGAGCCAGCTGAAACTCTGTCTTGTCAGACTAAAATCCTATGGAGACTGCAACACTACAGAGAGACCTGCCCCCCCCCCACCCGTTAATTACATCATAAGGCATTCTTCGGACTCCTTCCACTAAGATGTCCCATGCCCTGTGTATCCAGGACGAAACACCATCCCTCAAATTCTTTACGCCCCAGGAGTTCTCCAAAATCAAAACAATGTTCCATTAGCCATCTATCTGTAAACAACTAAATGGTTAAAGTCAAAGAATACCTCACTTTTATGATTCCTTAATCATAGTTTTAGCAGACGTGCTGCCTGTAAGTATCTTTAACCATGGTTTTTAAGATTTCATTACTGTAACAAATATAAAATAGGATATATAACAATTTCCCACATTCATCACAATACCTACAGGGACCACGACAGTTGCATCCTCTCACTCTTTCCAATCCTGAGCAGGTGTCCCAAACCAGGCATGCAACATCGCCGCCTGCTCTCTCATTCTGTGCTGCAGAGAACAGTTTCAATACCCATCACTGTACTGCCCCACTACCACTACATTCCTGTTTTCTCCACCCGCTTGAAAGATTTCCTCACTTCTCATTAAAGTACAGCTACTCTGACAGGGCTGTCTGCGGAGGCAGAGCTTTGTGATATTGTCACTGGACTCGTAATCCACAGACAAGTTAATACTGTAAAAACCCAGGTTCCAATCTCACCATGGTGTAGGGTCAAGGCAGGATAGCAATATTGGAAATGAGGGTCAGAGAAAGGAATGTACCAATAATCAAGTCGAGATGTTACTGACCCGCTGACAGTGCGGCACTCCCTCAGTACTGACCCTCTGACAGTGCAGCACTCCCTCAGTACTGACCCTCTGACAGTGCGGCAGTCCCTTAGTACGCACTGAGGCAGCACGGTAGCACAGTGGGTAGCGCAGTTGCTTCACAGCTCCAGGGTCCCAGGTTCGGTTCCCGGCTGGGTCACTGTCTGTGCGGAGTCTGCACATCCTCCCCGTGTGTGCGTGGGTTTCCTCCGGGTGCTCCGGTTTCCTCCCACAGTCCAAAGATGTGCAGTTTAGGTGGATTGGCCATGCTAAATGCCCTTCATGTCCAATAAAAAGGTTGGGTGAGGTTACTGGTTACGGGATTGGGTTGAAGCTGTTAGGCTTGGGTAGGGTGCTCTTTCCGGGGGCCAGTTGCACTGTAAATTCTATGAGTACTGCAGAGTGTGTTGGGCTGGATAACAAGCTCAAGTTTCTGAAATGAGACTTGAATGCAGGGTCTTCTGGTGTTGAGCTAAGAGTTCTACCCACTGACATCGATTCCTGACTATGCTGTTAATATCCTTGTTTTTCATCGGAAGCTGATCCCAATTCGTCACTGAAGGTGCAGAACATGGAAGAATGTGGCCATGCAGGGGTTAATTCCACTTGAGTCTTGGAAGGTTTCTGGGGGAGAATGAACAACAGATGGTGTCTATCTGCGGACAATGATCTGCAGACTCTGTCTGTCTGGGGGAGAGTGAGCTGCAGACTGTCTGTCTGTCTGGGGGAGACGGAGCTGCAGACTGTCTGTCTGGGGGAGAGTGAGCTGCAGACTGTCTGTCTGGGGGAGAGTCAGCTGCAGACTGTCTGTCAGGGGGAGAGTCAGCTGCAGACTGTCTGGGGGAGAGTGAGCTGCAGACTGTCTGTCTGGGGGAGAGTCAGCTGCAGACTGTCTGTCTGGGGGAGAGTGAGCTGCAGACTGTCTGTCTGGGGGAGAGTGAGCTGCAGACTGTCTGTCTGGGGGAGACGGAGCTGCAGACTCTTACTCCGTCTTTGCTGCAAGAGTCTGATTTTGCGTCAAAATATTCACAACCTTATAAGGGAAAATGCTGCTCGATTCTAAAACAGGATAATGACAGGGTGGCATCATAAAGTCACAGTGACCCTGCGCCCTCTCCAGTGTGCGACCAACCTGGTTCTAACCACACATGGTTACTGGGTAATTATCAATGTTCCCTCTAATTACTCTTTGCTGTTGAGTGATCTGTTCCTTCCCTGTGCAGTACATTCCACATTGCTGCATCTGCACACACGCAGACCGCTTGGGGGGAACATTGATGAGTGATTGCTATCCTCCCGCAGGAATCAAGTAAAGCCTTTCTTTTTATTAATAAATTCAGAGTACCCAATTCATTTTTCCAATTAAGGGGCAATTTAGCGTGGCCAATCCACCTACTCTGCACATCTTTGGGTTGTGGGGGCGAAATCCACACAAACACGGGGAGAATGTGCAAACTCCACACGGACAGTGACCCCGAGCCGGGATCGAACCTGGGACCTCGGTGCCGTGAGGCAGCAGTGCTAACCACTGAGCCACCGTGCTGCTCAAGTAAAGTGTTTCTCAGCAATGAACAACCCCGTGTCATTTGGAATTCTCCACCCCAAAACCCCATTCCCCACCCTATTCTCTATCTGTCTGGGAGTGTTTGATGGGGACACTGTGCAGGGAGCTTTGACAAAGAGTCATCGGACTCGAAACGTTCGCTCTTTTCTCTCCCTACAGATGCTGCCAGACTTGCTGAGATTTTCCAGCATTTTCCTTTTCGTTGCAGGGAGTTTTACTCTGTATCTAACCCCGTGCTGTCCCTGTCCTGGGAGTGTTTGATGGGGACAGTGTAGAGGGAGCTTTACTCTGTATCTAACCCCGTGCTGTACCTGTCCTGGGAGTGTTTGATGGGGACAGTGTAGAGGGAGCTTTACTCTGTATCTAACCCCGTGCTGCACCTGTACTGGGAATATTTGATGGGGACAGTGTAGAGGGAGCATTACTCTGTATCTAACCCGATGCTGTACCCGTACTGGGAGTGTTTGATGGGGACAGTGTAGAGGGAGCTTTACTCTGTATCTAACCCCGTGCTGTACCTGTCCTGGGAGTGTTTGATGGGGACAGTGTAGAGGGAGCTTTACTCTGTATCTAACCCTGTGCTGTACCTGTCCTGGGAGTGTTTGATGGGGACAGTGTAGAGGGAGCTTTACTCTGTATTTAACCCCGTGCTGTACCTGTCCTGGGAGTGTTTGATGGGGACAGAGTAGAGGGAGCTTTACTCTGTATCTAGTCGTGGGAATGTTTGTTCTTGACAAATATATGAAGTTGTAAAAAAATGTTGTTAAAACCCAATTTTTCCTCCATTTGAAGGGTGAAAGGTCTTTTAAAAAAGGTGGATGAGTACAGGATACAGAGGGGGCCACCTCACTGTTTGACTGTTTCACCCTCTGGCCTATGCCACATAGACTCTATGCCTTTGCAGTTCAACAGATTTTTTTTTTATAAATGTTTTTATTCAGTTTTCATATGTTATATTGAACAAATTACAAATTGTTAGGAGAGAAAAAGAACAAAAAAAAAAAAAAACAAACAAACACGCAAAAATTAACATACATATTTACAGGTAGGCATCTTCGTAGTAGTAACTGCGCCCCCCCCCCCCCCCCCCCCCCCCCCTCTCAACATGTTTATTTAGTTTGGTTTTGGGCCTTAGCTAGCCATCGAACCCCCGTACCGAACCTGTAGCCTCCCCCCCCCTCCCGCTACCTTCCCCCGACTATTCTTCCTCTTGTACATTGGCCACAAATAGTCCCGGAACAGTTGCATGAATGGCTCCCACGTTCTGTGGAAGCCGTCGTCCGACCCTCGGATGGCAAATTTGATTTTCTCCATTTGGAGAGATTCCGAGAGGTCGGACAGCCAGTCCGCAGCTCTGGGCGGTGCTGCTGACCGCCAGCCAAACAGGATTCTACGGCGGGCGATCAGGGAGGCAAAGGCAAGGGCGTCCGCCCTCCTCCCCAGGAATAGATCTGGCTGTTCTGAAACCCCGAAGACCGCCACTATCGGGCATGGCTCCACCCTCACTCCCACCACTTTGGACATAACCTCGAAGAAGGCTGTCCAGTACTCCACGAGTCTGGGGCAAGACCAGAACATGTGGGCGTGGTTGGCCGGGCCTCTTTGGCACCGTTCACATCTGTCTTCCACCTCCGGGAAGAACCTACTCATACGGGTTCTTGTTAAGTGTGCTCTATGTACCACTTTTAGTTGCGTCAGGCTGAGCCTTGCGCACGTGGAGGTGGAGTTGACCCTATGCAGTGCTTCGCTCCAGAGTCCCCACCCTATCTCCATCCCCAGGTCGTCCTCCCATTTCCTTCTTGTTGCGTCCAGTACGGTGTCGTCCCTATCTACCAGTCGGTCATACATGTCACTACAGTTCCCTTTCTCTAGGATACTTGCGTCCAGTAGGTCTTCCAGTAGTGTCTGTCGTGGCGGTTGTGGGTACATCCTTGTCTCCTTTTGTAGGAAGTTTTTGAGCTGCAGGTACCGTAGCTCGTTCCCCCAGCTAGCTGAAATTTCTCTGTCAGGCAGTTCAACAGATTGACTCCCTACTCAAATGTGGCTCCTGTGAATTGTCTGCTTGTGTTTATGTACTAGATGACTCAAGGCTGCAGTTTATTGATTCCCTTTGACTGTGTCTCTGAGTGTGGGAGGAATGCTATGTTCTTGTGTCTCTGGCCAAGGGTGGCTCCAGAGAATGATGGTATTTGATCTTTTCCGCGGAGGTGGGTGCTCAGTTTGTGTGTCGGGGCGTATTCGGTTTCCTGGAAGAAAATATCAATGCCAACTGGTGGAAGTGTGATGGCCTCCTTCCAAGGCTCAGTTTTACCAACATTAACTCCTCTTTACCCAGGTCCTTGGATCTGCAATACTCCACCTCCCTCAATCAGGACTGCACCCACTCGGGACGATGTTTAAAACCTGGCCGTATCCTCTTCTCATTTCTATTTCCTGCCTCAGAACATTATCTCCCTCCTTTTTTCTGTCTTGGTGATGTCACTGAATCTTGTCATCTCCAAACTCAAAATAAAATCATTTAGTGATTTCCCATTATCATTTTAAAAAATTAATTTAAAGTGCCCAATTCTTTTTTTTGCCAATGAAGGGGCAATTTAGCGTGGCCAATCCACCTACCCTGCACATGTCTTTGGGTTGTGGGGGTGGGACCCACGCAGACACAGGTGAGAAGAGACTTAAAATATGGCAACGTTCTCCTCCAGAACAGTCGAGACAAAATAAGATTTAATTGAGTTTTTAATCGAGTTTTGATAGAATATGGATAGATTATATTTCCAGGTTGGGGAGTCAAATGACAAGGAATCATCAATTTAGATTTGTACGTGGGAAAGGGTTTGGGAAATTTCTTGAAGAGGATTGTTGGAGCATTTAATTATTTGTCATAATATGTGGTGGAGACTGAGACCATGATTCATTTAGAGAACAGTGGGAAAAATGAGTTAAAGACTTGGCAACTGCCGAGACCCAAACTGATTGCAACCTCGATGTCATATTTGACCAAAAAACGAGGACCTGACCACAGATTCAAACCATCATTCAGGCCATCTATCGCCCGACTACACCCCTGCCTCAGCATATTTACCGCTGAAACCTTCATTCCTGCTTTTGTTACCTTTAAACTCAATGGTCCTAAAACGCTCCTGATCTTTCTCTCTCATTCTACCCTCTTAAATTTGAGTCAACGTTTCTGCTCTCACCTTAATTTGTAGCAAGTCCCATTCGCCCACCTTCCCAATGCTCACCGACTTACAGTGGGTTCCTGGTCAAGAAGGTAATTCATTTAAAAATTCTCATCCTGGTTTTCAGCTCCCTCCATGGCCTCACCCCTCCCTATATCTGTAATCTCCTCCAGCCCTACAACACTCCCAACTGCTCTGTGCCTAACTAGTTCTGGCATCTTGAGCATCCTGTTTGAATAGTTCCACCAATGGAAGACCTGTTTCAGCTGCCTGGGTTTTGAGCTCTGGGATTCCCTCAGTAATCCTCTCCGTCTCCCTACTTCACATTTCTCCTTTAAGATACTTCTCAAACCTACCTCTTTGGCCAAGTTTATATTAATCTGCTTTAATAATTATTTGGGGCCTAGTGACAAATTTAGTTTTATAATACACCTGGGAAATGCATTGGATGTGTTATTATTTTGGTCAATCATAATCAAATACAGGACAATGGGGAGAGAGCGTGTCAATGGGATTAGTTTGGGATTGATACAGGGCTATGGGGAGAGTGCAGGCAGTGGGATTAGTTTGGGATTGATACAGGACTATGGGAGAGAGTGTGTCAATGTGATTCATTTGGGATTGATACAGGGCTATGGGGAGAGAGTGGGACAGTGGGATTAGTTTGGGATTGATACAGGGCTATGGGGAGAGAGTGTCAATGGGATTAGTTTGGGATTGATACAGGGCTATGGGGAGAGAGTGTCAATGGGATTAGTTTGAGATTGATACAGGCTATGGGGAGAGTGTGTGTCAATGGGATTAGTTTGGGATTGATATCGGACAATGGGGAGTGAACGGGATAATGGGATAATTTTGGGATTGATACAGGGCTGTGAGTAGAGAGTGTGTCAACAGGATTAGTTTGGGGATTGATACAGGGCTATGGGGAGAGAGCGTGTCAATGGGATTAGTTTGGGATTGATACAGGGCTATGGGGAGAGAGTGTCAATGGGATTAGTTTGAGATTGATACAGGGCTATGGGGAGAGAGTGTCAATTGAATTAGTTTGGGATTGATACAGGGCTATGGGAGAGAGCGTGTCAATGGGATTAGTTTGAGATTGATACAGGGCTATGGGGAGAGAGCGTGTCAATGGGATTAGTTTGGGATTGATACAGGGCTATGGGGAGAGTGTGTGTCAATGGGATTAGTTGGGATTGATACAGGGCTATTGGGAGAGAGCGTGTCAATGGAATTAGTTTGGGATTGATACAGGGCTATGGGGAGAGTGTGCTAGTGGGATTAGTTTGGGATTGATACAGGGCTATGGGGAGAGAGTGTCAATGGGATTAGTTTGAGATTGATACAGGGCTATGGGGAGAGAGTGTCAATTGAATTAGTTTGGGATTGATACAGGGCTATGGGGAGAGAGCGTGTCAATGGGATTAGTTTGAGATTGATACAGGGCTATGGGGAGAGAGCGTGTCAATGGGATTAGTTTGGGATTGATACAGGGCTATGGGGAGAGTGTGTGTCAATGGGATTAGTTTGGGATTGATACAGGGCTATTGGGAGAGAGCGTGTCAATGGAATTAGTTTGGGATTGATACAGGGCTATGGGGAGAGTGTGCTAGTGGGATTAGTTTGGGATTGATACAGGGCTATGGGGAGAGAGTGTCAATGGGATTAGTTTGGGATTGATACAGGGCTATGGGGAGAGTGTGTGTCAATGGGATTAGTTTGGGATTGATACAGGGCTGTGAGTAGAGAGTGTGTCAATGGGATTAGTTTGGGATTGATACAGGACAATGGGGAGAGAGCGTGTCAATGGGATTAGTTTGGGGATTGATACAGGACAATGGGGAGAGAGCGTGTCAATGGGATTAGTTTGGGATTGATACGGGGCTATGGGGAGAGAGTGTCAATGGGATTAGTTTGGGGATTGATACAGGGCTATGGGGGAGAGAGCGTGTCAATGGGATTAGTTGGGGATTGATACAGGACAATGGGGAGAGAGCGTGTCAATGGGATTAGTTTGGGATTGATACGGGGCTATGGGGAGAGTGCTAATGGGATTAGTTTGGGATTGATACAGGGCTATGGGGAGAGAGTGTCAATGGGATTAGTTTGGGGATTGATACAGGGCTATGGGGGAGAGAGCGTGTCAATGGGACTAGTTTGGGATTGATACAGGGCTATGGGGAGAGTGCTAATGGGATTAGTTTGGGATTGATACAGGGCTATGGGGAGAGAGTGTCAATGGGATTAGTTTGGGATTGATACAGAGCTATGGGGAGAGTGCTAATGGGATTAGTTTGGGATTGATACAGGGCTATGGGGAGAGAGTGGGACAGTGGGATTAGAATGGGATGGATACAGGGCTATGGGGAGAGAGCGTGTCAATGGGATTAGTTTGGGATTGATACAGGGCTATGGGGGAGAGAGTGTCAATGGGATTAGTTTGGGATTGATACAGGGCTATGGGGAGAGAGTGTCAATGGGATTAGTTTGGGATTGATACAGGGCTATGGGGAGAGAGCGTGTCAATGGGATTAGTTTGGGATTGATACAGGGCTATGGGGAGAGAGTGGGACAGTGGGATTAGAATGGGATGGATACAGGGCTATGGGGAGAGAGCGTGTCAATGGGATTAGTTTGGGATTGATACAGGGCTATGGGGAGAGAGTGTCAATGGGATTAGTTTGGGATTGATACAGGGCTATGGGGAGAGAGTGTCAATGGGATTAGTTTGGGATTGATACAGGGCTATGGGGAGAGAGCGTGTCAATGGGATTAGTTTGGGATTGATACAGGGCTATGGGGGAGAGTGGGACAGTGGGATTAGTTTGGGATTGATACAGGGCTATGGGGAGAGAGTGTCAATGGGATTAGTTTGGGATTGATACAGGGCTATGGGGAGAGAGCGTGTCAATGGGATTAGTTTGGGATTGATACAGGGCTATGGGGAGAGTGCTAATGGGATTAGTTTGGGATTGATACAGGGCTATGGGGAGAGAGTGTCAATGGGATTAGTTTGGGATTGATACAGGGCTATGGGGAGAGAGTGTCAATGGGATTAGTTTGGGATTGATACAGGGCTATGGGGAGAGCGCAGGCAGTGGGATTATTTTGGGATTAATATCGGACAATGGGAGTGAACGGGATAGTGGGATTATTTTGGAATTGATATCGGACAGAGAGGAGTGAATGGGATAGTGGGATTATTTTGGGATTGATATCGGACAGAGAGGAGTGAACGGGATAGTGAGATTATTTTGGGATGGATATCGGACAATGGGGAGTGAACGGGATAGTGGGATTATTTTGGGATTGATACAGGGATATATCAACAATCCATATTGTGCTTTTAGCACAAATAAAACATCCTGAGATGCTTTCCAGGAAATATCTAAAACAAAATATGACAACAACCCACGTAAAAAGAAAAGGTTTACATTTCGAAAGTGCTTTTTACCACTGGGATATCTCAAAGGATTTGCCAGCCAATGAAGTAGTTTTTGAAGTGCGCTCACTGTATGAAATGAGAGTCGATACACATTCAGCAAACCTTTGTCATGTTGATGAAGGATAAATATTGGCCACTGGGGAGAACTCTCCTCTGCAAAATAATGCCATTGGATCTTTTGCGTCCATTTGAGTAGGTAGATGGGGTCACGGTGTAACATTTCATCTGAAAGATAGCATCTCTGACACTACTGAACTCCCTCAGTACTGGACTGGAGGGTCAGCTTTCATTCCGGAGATCAGTCCCTGGAGTAGGACTTGAATCCAGAAACTTGTGATTCTGAGGCAGAGGCAGGAATGAAGTCTGTCAATATCTTGGAAGTGGAGGTAGTTGGCTGTGGTGATGGTGCAGATATGGGATGTATTCAGAATCCTGTGTGGTTATTGGAGGGAAAATCATGCCTTGGGTGTGAAATACACCTGGCCTCTGTGGCAGGTGATCCTGCAGCAATTCCACACCCTCGTGTCCCACGCTGTTGGTTGCTGCTTCTCACAGTTGAATTGCGCCCAATCACACAGCCACTGAAATCTCGCTGACAACACCAGAATCATACACCACAGAGGCTTGTGGATTATTTCCCGTTACTAATCTTTCAGAATGTCCCTTCCTGCCTCTGACATTCTGTTATGACTAATTTCATGACATGGCATCTATTTTAATAATTTCTGGCTGTAGATCCGTATCCTGTGTCAGGAGATATCCACTTGTAAGGAATATCCTTGCCTACCTGGTCTGTGTAAATGTGGAACTGCCCAAGAGGTCTCAGTGAGATGTGAATTGCCAAACCTGCAATCGCTTGTTTCTTTCATTAATTGAATCAAAATTCCACCATCTGCCACAGGTGGGATTCGAACAGCGGTTCCCGATCTTAGACAAGCTGCACTGTGGACGGTTAAATCAGGTTCACAGAAATGTCAGAGTAGAGCTGAACACTGAGTGAGACCAGAGTCAGTGTAGAGGGAGCTTTACTATCTAACCCTATACTGTACCTGCCTGGGGAGTTTTTGGAGGGACTTTATTACAATAACTTGCATTTATATTCTGCCGCTAACCTGTGCTGACCAGTCTGAGTGAGCCAGAGAGAACATTCTGATCTGCAGCTTGTTACTGCCAGCATAGAGCTCCCAGTTTAACACAGACAGGAAGAATGTGCTGGAACTGATTAAGTTTCCGTTATGTGGGCTGAGCTGTTTCCCCTCACTGCCTGCAGGAAGACTGGGCGATGGGCTTGTTATAAAACTGCAGCAAAGCTGCACTGAGTTCTTTACTATAACCTCAACATTCTGATAACTTTAAATGCATGTCAAAGAACAAAGAAAATTACAGCACAGGAACAGGCCCTTCGGCCCTCCCAGCCTGCACCAATCCAGATCCTTTATCTAAACCTGTCTCCTATTTTCCAAGGATCTACTTCCCTCTGTTCCCCGCCCGTTCATATATCTGTCTAGATGCATCTTAAATGATGCTATCGTGCCCACCTCTACCACCTCCGCTGGCAAAGCATTCCAGGCACCCACCACCCTCTGCGTAAAAAACTTTCCACGCACATCTCCCTTAAACTTTCCCCCTCTCACCTTGAAATCGTGACCCCTTGTAATTGACACCCCCACTCTTGGAAAAAGCTTTATCCACCCTGTCCATACCTCTCATAATTTTGTAGACCTCAATCAGGTCCCCCCTCAACCTCCGTCTTTCCAACGAAAACAATCCTAATCTACTCAACCTTTCTTCGTAGCTAGCACCCTCCATACCAGGCAACATCCTGGTGAACCTCCTCTGCACCCTTTCCAAAGCATCCACATCCTTCTGGTAATGTGGCGACCAGAACTGCACGCAGTATTCCAAATGTGGCCTAACCAAAGTCCTATACAACTGTAACATGACCTGCCGACTCTTGTACTCAGTACCCCGTCTGATGAAGGCAAGCATGCTGTATGCCTTCTTGACCACTCTACCGACCTGCGTTGCCACCTTCAGGGTACAATGGACCTGAACTCCCAGATCTCTCTGTACATCAATTTTCCCCAGGACTCTTCCATTGACCAGATAGTCCGCTCTTGAATTTGATCTTCCAAAATGCATCACCTCGCATTTGCCTGGATTGAACTCCATCTGCCATTTCCCTGCCCAACTCTCCAATCTATCTATATTTTGCTGTATTCTCTGACAGTCCTCCTCGCTATCTGCAACTCCACCAATCTTAGTATCATCTGCAAACTTGCTAATCAGACCACCTATACCTTCCTCCAGATCATTTATGTATATCACAAACGACAGTGGTCCGAGCACGGATCCCTGTGGAACACCACTAGTCACCCTTCTCCATTTTGAGACACTCCCTTCCACCACTACTCTCTGTCTCCTGTTGCCCAGCCAGTTCTTTATCCATCTAGCTAGTACACCCTGAACCCCATACGACTTCACTTTTTCCATCATCCTGCCATGGGAAACTTTATCAAACGCCTTACTGAAGTCCATGTATATGACATCTACAGCCCTTCCCTCATCAATTATCTTTGTCACTTCCTCAAAGAATTCTATTAGGTTTGTAAGACATGACCTTCCCTGCACAAAGCCATGCTGCCTATCACTGATAAGTCTATTTTCTTCCAGATGTGAATAGATCCTATCCCTCAGTATCTTCTCCAACAGTTTGCCCACCACTGACGTCAAGCTCACAGGTCTATAATTCCCTGGATTATCCCTGCTACCCTTCTTAAACAAAGGGACAACATTAGCAATTCTCCAGTCCTCCAGGACCTCACCCATGCTCAAGGATGCTGCAAAGATATCTGTTAAGGCCCCAGCTATTTCAACCCTCGCTTCCCTCAGTAACCTGGGATAGATCCCATCCGGTCCTGGGGACTTGTCCAACTTAATGTCTTTTAGAATACCCAAAACTTCCCCCTTCCATATGACGACTTGGCCTCGAGTATTTAAACATCCATCCCTCGCCTCAACATCCGTCATGTCCCTCTCCTTGGTGAATACCGATGCAAAGTACTCGTTAAGAATCTCACCCATTTCCTCTGACTCCACGCTTAAATTCCCTCTTTTGTCTTTGAGTGGGCCAATCCTTTCTCTAGTTACCCTCTTGCTCCTTGTATACGAATAAAAGGCTTTGGGATTTTCCTTAACCCTGTTAGCCAAAGATATTTCATGACCCCTTTTAGCCCTCTTTATTGCGCGTTTGAGATTCGTCCTACTTTCCCAATATTCCTCCAAAGCTTCATCAGTTTTGAGTTGCCTCGATCTTATGTATGCTTCCTTTTTCATCTTAGCTAGTCTCACAATTTCACCCGTCATCCATGGTTCCCTAATCTTGCCATTTCTATCCCTCATTTTCACAGGAACATGTCTGTCCTGCACTCTAATCAACCTTTCCTTAAAAGACTCCCACATTTCAAATGTGGATTTACCCTTAAACAGCTGCTCCCAATCCACATTCCCTAGCTCCTGCCGAATTTTTTTATACTCTGCCTTTCCCCAATTTAGCACTCTTCCTTTAGGACCACTCTCGTCTTTGTCCATGAGTATTCTAAAACTTACGGAATTGTGATCGCTATTCCCAAAGTAATCACCGACTGAAACATCAACCACCTGGCCGGGATCATTCCCCAATACCAGGTCCAGTATGGCCCCTTCCCGAGTTGGACTATTTACATACTGCTCTAAAAAACTCTCCTGGATGCTCCTTACAAACTCTGCTCCATCTACGCCTCCAACACTACACGAATCCCATTCAATGTTGGGGAAGTTAAAATCTCCCATCACAACCACCCTGTTGCTCCTACATTTTTCTATAATCTGTCTGCATATTTGTACCTCTACTTCATGCTCGCTTTTGGGAGGCCTGTAGTAAAGTCCCAACAATGTTACTGCACCCTTCCTATTTCTTAGCTCCACCCATATTGCCTCAGTGCTCGAATCCTCCATCGTGCCCTCCTTAATCACAGCTGTGATATCATCTCTGACGAGTAATGGAACTCCTCCACCCCTTTTATCTCCCTCTCTATCCCTCCAGAAGCATCTATACCCTGGGATATTCAGTTGCCAGTCCTGCCCTTCCCTCAACCAAGTCTCAGTAATACCAATAACATCATATTCCCAGGTACTGATGCATGTCTGATGGACATGTTTTGCTTCTGCTGTGTATGTTTACCTGATTAATTGCTACTGTGTGTTTTAGGAAGAGGGGTAGATTTGGGGTTAGAGACTGGGCATTGAGTTAGTTTGAAGTGCACACGGGGGGCACAAACTAGGGATGAGATGGTGGTGATCCATGAGGTGCTGTCTGCTAACAGAGGAGCCTCTGGTTAAATTCCCCTGAGGGAAACGATGGTAATCGTAGATATACTGCACATGACGCTTTTGGAGTGAAATCCTTCTGCTGACTCCAATTCCAAATTGTTGCAATTTAAATGGCTAACTCTTTTACAATAACCCTGGGGGGAATGCTCCGTAGTCTGACATCGAGATCGGGATCAGAGGGAGAATAGCTTCCGCCGACAGATTCGGGGCAGGCGTTTTTTTTTTAATTAAATTTTTTAAATTTAGAGTACCCAATTATTTTTTCCAATTAAGGGGCAATTTAGCGTGTCCAATCTACCTACCCTGCACATCAATGGGTTGTGGGGGTGAAACCCAGTCAGACACGGGGAGAATGTGCAAACTCCACACGGACAGTGACCCAGGGCTGGGATTCGAATCCGGGTCCTCAGCGCCGTGAGGCAGCAATGCTAACCACTGTGCCACTGTGCTGCCCTGGGCAGGCGTTGGTTTGACGCCGGTTCGCAATGCTCCTCCCCCTCCCAGTCAGCATCATCAGGACACACGGCCATGCGCAGTTGCAACACTGTTGGCGGGTCATCGGCCAGCCCACCGCGATGCTCCGCCCCTGATGGGCCGGGTTCGTAACGGCGTGGGCCATGTGTGGCCCCAGCGGTGGGGGACCCGACGTTCCAGCTGTGGGATAGTGTTCAGCGATGCCACACTCGTCCGGGATCTGTACCACTGGCCGGGGGGCTTCTGCGAATAATAATAATCTTTATTAGTGACAAGTAGGCTTACACTAAGCCGCAGTGAAGTTGCTGTGCAAAGCCCCTAGTCGCCACATTCCGGCGCCTGTTCGGGTACACAGAGGGAGAATTCAGAATGTCCAATTCACCCAACAGCACGTCTTTCGGGACTTGTGGGAGGAAACCGGAGCACCCGGAGGAAACCCACGCAGACACGAGGGGAGAACATGCAGACTCCACACAGACAGTGACCCAAACCGGGAATCGAACCTGGGACCCTGGAGCTGTGAAGAAACAGTGTGCTGCCGGGCCGGGGGGGAGCGGTGGGGGGTGGAGAGGGGTGGGCTGTGGGGCCGGGGTGGGCGGGTTAGGGTTCTAGCACGGCCGGGGCCAGGTTTTCCAGTACAGGCCGCCAGCCCTTCGCATGCATGGTCCGGAACCCGGTGATTCTCCGGCCGGTTTCTGCGCAATCCACAGGTGGTTCACGTGGCACCGGTGCCAGCCCCTCACTGGCACCAGAATTGGTGAGGGGTTTGCGCTGATTTTCCCGACGTGAACCATCTGCAGATTCTCTTTTGGCGCCGGCATTTAGACGCTGGAAGGGAGAATTCCGCCCCCTGATTCTAACTGTCTTTATTTTTTCTGTGATGTACATGAGGAAACGTTTAGTGGCAATGATAGGATTTGCTTTGAATGAGTAAGGCTGCTAGTACTCCATCCTCAACCTATCTCGTCAGCACCGCAATACCTCAACTGTTTGCTCCCGCACCACCATTTAACTTTTGATGTTTATCTTTACAAAGTCTTTTCTTTTAAACACATTTTTTAACATTGAGAAAGTTTGATTGGGTGCCAAGGGGTGTGGGAAGTGAGAGAAATCCACTTCTGGAATGTGCTGCCTTCCACTGGAAGCAGATCTTGTAGTAACTTCAAAAGTCAATTGGAGAAATACTTGTAAAGGAAAATGTTACAGGGGCAAAGTGAAAGAATAGAGAGAGAATGTGACTAATTGGGTAGCTCATCCAGGGAGGCAGCACACACACAGGAGGGGTGGAATGGATGTACTCCCATTCTATGATTCTGGGCTATTTAGCTGTAAACCTCAATCCCAATCATTCCTAGTCCCTGATGTGGAGAGGCCGGCGTTGGACTGGGGTGAGCACAGTAAGAAGTCTTACAACACCAGGTTAAAGTCCAACAGGTTTGTTTCAAACACGAGCTTTCGGAGCACAGCTCCGAAAGCTCGTGTTTGAAACAAACCTGTTGGACTTTAACCTGGTGTTGTAAGACTTCTTACCATTCCTATTCCCAGCTTGGGAAGATTGTAGATTGGTAGCTGTTTTGCACATTTAACTAATGCTGGCTCTGTACATCAGGTGAGCTATAAACCCAGGGAAATCCTCCCTGACCATACGTACTAAATGAAAGGCGGAGATCTGAACACAAATAACCAGACATTTTGGAAAGAGGTTGGTTCTAAGTAGCAGCATCGAGGAGGAGAGAGAGGTGGGGAGTGAATTCCGGAGCTTTGGAGCCGGGCTCCGGAGGCACATATATTACTGGTGGTGTGAAGGAAATGGGATGTCCTTTGCACGTATTGAAAATCCAGGATTCAAGTCTGTGTACTTGAATAGAAATACCTGCATAATATCTTTTTCTATATCTCATCTAAATTTATAATGTACGCATTAGGAGGCATTTGCATTCCAGAGTAATATGGTGAGCATCTTCAAATATCAGCCAGAAATGTTGTTCTGGAATTTCAGCTTGGCAAATGACATTGAATGTGTCTAGTTTATAATCAGTGCAGATTTTAGAAAAAAATTTGTCTTGAAATATTAACTTAAAAATATGAATTGTATTATGGCACAGTTTGCCTGGATTCCTGGATTCACAGCAATTCCCATTAACAGAACCTTCAGAAAGGTTCAGAAACAGTTGAGGGACTTCAGGGCCTCACGGTAGCATGGTGGTTAGCATCAATGCTTCACAGCTCCAGGGTCCCAGGTTCTATTCCGGCTTGGGTCACTGTCTGTGCGGAGTCTGCACGTCCTCCCCGTGTGTGCGTGGGTTTCCTCCGGGTGCTCCGGTTTCCTCCCACAGTCCAAAGATGTGCGGGTTAGGTGGATTGGCCATGCTAAATTGCCCGTAGTGTAAGGTTAATGGGGGGATTGTTGGGTTACGGGTATACGGGTTATGTGGGTTTAAGTATGTTCTAAGTAGGGTGATCATTGCTCGGCACAACATTGAGGGCCGAAGGGCCTGTTCTGTGCTGTACTGTTCTATGTTCTATGTTCTAAAGCGAGATCTTTTTCCTGTTTTAAGCTGGTCCTGAGAATTGACAGTCACCTGACTGGAAACCATGTCGGTGAATGGGATTAAACACCACATCACCACTTCCAGACGTGCAACCAATTTTACTAACCTGAGCAACTCCAATTCATAGTTAAACATTTCTGCTTTGTAACCCTGCACGGCCTGTATTTTGGGGCTGATAAAATTGGACATCTTAAATTCGCTTTAAATCCAACTGCAGTCAACCTCAGGCGGGCTGATGGGAATTCGGACTTGACCAAGGCAACTGCAGTACACTCAGATAAACAGGCAGGACAAGTCTGGACCTGCCTTGTCGCCCACAATCGGGAGATAATCGGTTCTATTGATGTGCTTCGATTTGTTTTGAGTTGCCTAAATGGAGCCAGACTTTCCGATGTCCAGAGATCCCGCCTTGCCGTGTCCGGGTGCGAAAGATTACGTAGGAGTAACAGCACAGAAGGTGGACACCATGGGGCGGGCTATCGTATCCTAAGCTGTCATTATCTAATCCATTGGCTGTTGGGATATCCTCCCGAGGCCTCATTGGCCAAAGGCCATAGAGGTTTCAGGAAAGGCGCAAAGGGAGGGGATCAAGCTAGACCCCCAAGACACACCCCAGCGAAGTCTCGGCGTGGAGGTGACCTTGACCAATCTGAAGGCTGACCAGAGAAGGAAGGAAGGAAGCAGCCAGTGAGGGCCACCTTTGCAGCGATGGCCCCGAGGAACACGAGTCTCAGAGAATCGGACCCACGGCTCAGCCAAGTTCATCAACACGGGGAGTATCATTCAATGGGAATCTGCATAGTGATTATTATTGGGTTAATTTAAGGGTTAATATCATTGAATTGAATAAACTCGGTTTGATTTGATATTTGGTTTGGCCTTTGTTCACCTCGTCAATAAAGGCATCTGGGTAAAACTTTGATTAATAAACTGGTCAAAGTATCTGAGATATTACACATACAGCAGCTTTGTGCCTTGATTTTGCTAATCTATAGTAACAAAGGCATGGAGAAGATGAATTCCCCTTCAGAAGAACATCTTCATATTTACAAAATGTTTGCTTCTCGTTGGGGAAAATAGGCTGGGGATAAGAGGTTCTCGCCTCTACTTTGCCCCACCCCCTCTTTTTTCCCCATTTTGAACAGGTATTTTGTACCTGTCTTCATGGCAGAATCCTTGAAAAGCACTCAAATAATGGAAAATTTGGGGGTCCTGGTACAGAGGGATCTGGGTGCCCTGGTACAGAGGGATCTGGGTGCCCGGGTACAGAGGGATCTGGGTGCCCGGGTACAGAGGGATCTGGGTGTCCTGGTACAGAGGGATCTGGGTGTCCTGGTACAGAGGGATCTGGGTGTCCTGGTACAGAGGGATCTGGGTGTGTCCTGGTACAGAGGGATCTGGGTGTCCTGGTACAGAGGGATCTGGGTGTGTCCTGGTACAGAGGGACCTGGGTGTCCTGGGACAGAGGGATCTGGGTGTCCTGGTACAGAGGGATCTGGGTGTCCGGGTACAGAGGGATCTGGGTGTCCTGGTACAGAGGGATCTGGGTGTCCTGGGACAGAGGGATCTGGGTGTCCTGGGACAGAGGGATCTGGGTGTCCGGGTACAGAGGGATCTGGGTGTCCGGGTACAGAGGGATCTGGGTGCCCTGGTACAGAGGGATCTGGGTGTCCTGGTACAGAGGGATCTGGGTGCCCTGGTACAGAGCGATCTGGGTGTGTCCTGGTACAGAGGGATCTGGGTGTCCTGGTACAGAGGGATCTGGGTGTCCTGGTACAGAGGGATCTGGGTGTCCTGGTACAGAGGGACCTGGGTGTCCTGGTACAGAGGGATCTGGGTGCCCTGGTACAGAGGGATCTAGGTGTCCTGGTACAGAGGGATCTGGGTGCCCGGGTACAGAGGGATCTGGGTGCCCTGGGTACAGAGGGATCTGGGTGCCCTGGTACAGAGGGATCTGGTTGTGTCCGGGTACAGAGGGATCTGGGTGCCCTGGTACAGAGGGATCTGGGTGCCCTGGTACAGAGGGATCTGGGTGCCCTGGTACAGAGGGATCTGGGTGCCCTGGTACAGAGGGATCTGGGTGTCCTGGTACAGAGGGATCTGGGTGCCCTGGTACAGAGGGATCTGGGTGTGTTCTGGTACAGAGGGATCTGGGTGCCCTGGTACAGAGGGATCTGGGTGTCCTGGTACAGAGGGATCTGGTTGTGTCCGGGTACAGAGGGATCTGGGTGCCCTGGTACAGAGGGATCTGGGTGTCCTGGTACAGAGGGATCTGGTTGTGTCCGGGTACAGAGGGATCTGGGTGCCCTGGTACAGAGGGATCTGGGTGTCCTGGTACAGAGGGATCTGGGTGTCCTGGTACAGAGGGATCTGGGTGCCCTGGTACAGAGGGATCTGGGTGTCCTGGTACAGAGGGACCTGGGTGCCCTGGTACAGAGGGATCTGGGTGTCCTGGTACAGAGGGACCTGGGTGCCCTGGTACAGAGGGATCTGGGGGTGCCCTGGTACAGAGGGATCTGGGTGTCCTGGTACAGAGGAATCTGGGTGTCCTGATACAGAGGGATCTGGGTGCCCTGGTACAGAGGGATCTGGGTGTGCCCTGGTACAGAGGGATCTGGGGGTGCCCTGGTACAGAGGGATCTGGGTGTCCTGGTACAGAGGGATCTGGTTGTGTCCGGGTACAGAGGGATCTGGGTGTCCTGGTACAGAGGGATCTGGGTGTCCTGGTACAGAGGGATCTGGGTGCCCTGGTACAGAGGGATCTGGGTGCCCTGGTACAGAGGGATCTGGGTGGGTCCTGGTACAGAGGGATCTGGGTGTGTCCTGGTACAGAGGGATCTGGGTGTGTCCTGGTACAGAGGGATCTGGGTGCCCTGGTACAGAGTGATCCTGGTGACCGGGTACAGAGGGATCTGGGTGCCCTGGTACAGAGAGATCTCGGTGTCCTGGTACAGAGGGATCTGGGTGCCCTGGTACAGAGGGATCTGGGTGCCTGGTACAGAGGGATCTGGGTGCCCTGGTACAGAGGGATCTGGGTGTCCGGGTACAGAGGGATCTGGGTGTCCCGGTACAGAGGGACCTGGGTGTGTCCTGGTACAGAGGGATCTGGGTGTGTCCTGGTACAGAGGGATCTGGGTGTGTTCTGGTACAGAGGGATCTGGGTGTGTCCTGGTACAGAGGGATCTGGGTGCCCTGGTACAGAGGGATCTGGGTGCCCTGGTACAGAGGGATCTGGGTGCCCTGGTACAGAGGGATCTGGGTGCCCTGGTACAGAGGGATCTGGGTGTCCGGGTACAGTGGGATCTGGGTGTTCTGGTACAGAGGGATCTGGGTGCCCTGGTACAGAGGAATCTGGGTGTCCGGGTACAGAGGGATCTGGGTGTCCTGGTACAGAGGGATCTGGGTGTGTCCTGGTGCAGAGGGATCTGGGTGTCCTGGTACAGAGGGATCTGGGTGCCCTGGTACAGAGGGACCTGGGTGGCCTGGTACAGAGGGATTGTACAGGAGAGAGAGATAGAAAAAAGAGAGTAAGAGAGAAAAAAAACTGTAGAGGACATTGGTGAGACCACACCAGAGTATTGTGTACAGGTTTGGACTCCTTACTTAAGGAGGGACATACTTGCATTGGAGAAAGTTCACTCGACTGATTTCTGGGATGAAGATGTCTAATCAGGAAAGTTTGAGTGGGTTGGGCCTATACCTGTTGGAGTTTAGAAGAATGAGAGGTGATTGGAGGAGGCTTGACAGAGTAGATGTTGTACTAGAAAAACTAAATATATAAATGGATGACAGTCTTAATTAATGTCTTAATTAATGATCATATGCCAACATAATTCGCCTTGTGTATGGTTAGTGGAATGTTCAATAAAAGGTGAAGTTTACCAACAGCCTTATCTCCAGCCGTCTTTATCAATCCTGACCAAAAGGAACCTCCTCTAAGACGGGCAATGATGACAACGGAGGTGCTGAGAGGGAGCTTTCCCTCATGGGGAATCTGGAACTAGGGGGCACAGTTTAAAAATAAGGGGCCTACCATTTAAGACCGATATGAGGGGGATTTATTTTTAGTCTGTGGTATTCTTCCCACCAACAAGCTGGGTCAATGAATATATTCAAGGATGGGATGGATGACAAGGGAATGGAGGGTTTTGGGGAACAGGCGGGAAAGTGGAGTGAAGGCCCCAGTCAGATCAGCCATGATTGTGTTAAATGGCAGAGCAGGCTTGAAGGGCCAAATGGCCTTGTTCCTATTTCTTGTGTTGTCATCCACTCCCCCCCCCCCTCCCCCCGCCCCGCCATTCTCCACCTCTGCATCATTCTCATTTCAGATCTGACTTAATCGCATGCTCTTTAACCGAGCTTAAGCCACTGCTTTAACTTGGTGCCACTTTGTCCAACAACATTCCTGAGGAATGTCTGTGGGCCATTTTCCTGTGGTGTAGGTGCTATATAAATGTACACTGTTGACTGAAACTAGTTTTCACAGTTTGCTGAATTGCCCAGGAAGAGTTGCTTTGATTGGCTGCTAATTGGGCTGTGTCTTGTGTTCTGTCCCTGCCGGAGGTGCGGCGCTGGGCTACAATGGTTTTATTGTGTTTGAGACAAATTGCAAAAGGCAGGGTTTGCAGTGAGAATAGTGCTGGTTCCTGTCAGACCAGCCACTGTTTACACAGCAGAGTCTGAAGGTTCAACCTGACTTTGTGCCCAGCCTTCCTCATGACTGTTTACCTTGTGGGTACAACTCTACCTTATATGGACTCTTAATCCTGATAGCTGCCGTGTGTGGGAGAGGGAAACGCTCCTGCAACAGTGGGGGGGGGGGGGGGGGGGGCGACAAATCACATTTATTCAGTGTTCAGACATATGAACAAATCATTAAAACATTATCTTCATTTAATGGCTATAATTTCTGCAGTTTTTCTCGAAGCATTTCCTTCAAGTATTAAAATATTTGCCTTGGGTCACGTGTGGAGAATTTCATAATTTTTCCCATACAAGGAAATGTGTTTCCACTTGAGTTGCTGTCCTGACTTTTTGTTTATAAATCGTGTCCAAAACTCGGGAGAAGGAGCTGCTCGGGGCTGTCAGCCTGAGGCCTCTTGGGTCTGGGTTCTGAGGGTTCACCTTTTAGTCGTCTGGCCAAAGGATATGGGGAAAGATCCCCAGTGCTTGACCGTGGCTGAGGATTTTGTGCAGCCAGTCCCCAAGGCCCCTTGGGATCAGGGAAAATCTTTGCATTCAGTTAACCAGTACTGGGGTGTGAGGGTCACAGTCGGGGAAAGGGTCAGGAGGAAGGTCCAGTTCAGCCATGAGCCCTTCCACAGTGGAATAGAATTTTTATAGAATAAAAAAAATAGAATTTACAGTGCAGAAGGAGGCCATTCGGCCCATCGAGTCTGCACCGGCTCTTGGAAAGAGCACCCTACCCAAGGTCAACACCTTCACCCTATCCCCATAACCCAGTAACCCCACCCAACACTAAGAGCAATTTTGGACAGTAAGGGCAATTTAGCATGGCCAATCCACCTAACCTGCACATCTTTGGACTGTGGGAGGAAACTGGAGCACCCGGAGGAAACCCACGCACACACGGGGAGAATCTATACTCCACAGAGACAGTGGCCCAAGCCGGAATCGAACCTGGGACCCTGGAGCGGTGAAGCAATTGTGCTATCCACAATGCTACCGTGCTGCCCTAATAGCCTAATTACACTTCCTGCCTGAGTTATCCTTTAGATGGGATCATGGAGATTGGTGATATGAATGGAAGGAAGGGGAGGAGTGAGGTTTGTGGAATATTGTGCTGGAATCTATTTATTTGACACTGGTGAAACACTTATCCAATTGCAGCATCTTTAAAATATTACTTCTGCACTGTAAATTCTATGAATTACAATCTTATGAGTTAGTAACTCGACAAGATTCTTCAGCCCTTAAGATTAGTGAGCAGCATTGTGTTCTTGGGCATGTTGGAACCTTCCTTCACACATTTTATTCCTGCCTGTTAGAGAAAGTTCTGTTGGTTCTGACTATTGGGTTAGAGTAGTCTCAGAGTATTGCAGAGTGTCATTGGAGATAAAGGTACTTGTCCCGGTTCCTGCTGTGAGAAACCTGAGGGAATTGGATAAACCTCCAGCAACTCGATTGCTGACCTGGCCACTACCTCCCATTGCCGATCGGAGAGCTAGACCCACGCGGACTCTCACTCTAAATGCTGCTCTCTGATAAGAATTTGTATTCATAGTGCTTTTCACAACAAAACATCCCAAAGCACTTTTCAGCCAATGACGTGCTTTTGAAGTGTAGCCACTGTTGTAATGTAGGAAACAAGGTGGCCAATTTGTGTACAGTAAGATCCCACAATGAAGTTACTTTGAAAATCCCCTTTTGCCACACTCTTTGTGGGATCTTACTGTGCAATATGATAGTGTCCAGGTGATCTGCTTTTGGTGATGGTGATTGATAGATAAATATTGACCAGGGCACTGAGGAAACTCCCCTGGTTGTCTTCAAATTATCCATGGGATCAGTGTCATGTTGGACTTGAACTATCCTCTGGGACCTCCAAAATCACAACATCTGATTTTAAAATCTTACAATCTCTGAATAGTTTGAGAACAGCCCCATCACCATCTCTTTCTTGCAGACCTTGCTGAATTCAGTGTTAGCCTTTGCTCAGTGGGTAGTACTTCCTTTTTTTTTGGTACCCGAGTCAGAAGATCACATGTTCAAATCCTGCTCCAGTACATTGGTGGCACCATTTATAAATAGGAGTGGCATCGATAGATTACTGTTGTTTATAGATCTCCTGACGATAATGGTAGGGGAAGATTTCAGAATGAGGAGAATACCCAGCCACCCATACATTATATAGGTATTTCCCTCCATCTCACCCAGCCCCCAGGGTGACACGGTAGCATAGTGGTTAGCACTCTTGCTTCACAGTGCCAGTGTTCGATTCCCGGCTTGTGTCACTGTCTGTGCGGAGTCTGCACATCCTCCCCGTGTGTGTGTGGGTTTCCTCCGGGTGCTCCGGTTTCTTCCCACAGTCCAAAGATGTGCAGGTTAGGTGGATTGGCCATGCTAAATTGCCCTTAGTGTCCAAAATTGCCATTATTGTTGGGTGGGGTTACTGGGTTATGGGGATAGGGTGGAGGTGTTGACCTTGGGTAGGGTGCTCTTTCCAAGAGCCGGTGCAGACTCGATGGGCTGAATGGCCTCCTTCTGCACTGTAAATTCTATGTAAAAAATTCTATATGTCTGCGTGGGTTTCCTCCGGGTGCTCCGGTTTCCTCCCACAAGTCCCAAAAGACGTGCTGTTGGGTAATTTGGACATTCTGAATTCTCCCTCTGTGTACCCGAACAGACGCCGGAATGTGGCGACTAGGGGATTTTCACAGTAACTTCATTGCACTATTTTGACTGCCCTTAACCTGATGCCCATCTGTTCCCCCACAAATTTACCAACATTTTTACTTTTACTGATGTCCATGTCCAAATGCAGCAAGACCTGGGCAATATCCAGGTTTGGGCTGACAAGGGGCAAGTTTCATTCCCACCACACAAGTGCCAGGCAATGACCATCTCCTACAAGAGAGGATCTAACCATCATCCTGTGATATTCAATGGCATTCCCATTGTTAAATTCTATCACTATCAACATCCTGGGGGTTACCATTGACCAGAAACTCAACTGGACTAGCCATGGGGCTGGTTTAGCACAGGGCTAAATCGCTGGCTTTTAAAGCAGACCAAGGCAGGCCAGCAGCACGGTTCAATTCCTGTACCAGCCTCCCTGAACAGGCGCCGGAATGTGGCAACTAGGGGTTTTTCACAGTAACTTCATTTGAAGCCTACTTGTGACAATAAGCGATTTTCATTTCATTTTTCATATAAATACTGAGGCTCCCAGAGCAGGTCAGAGGCTGGGAATCCTGCGGCAAGTAACTCGCCTCCTGACTCCCCAAAACCTGCCCACCATCTACAAGGCACAAGTCAGGAGTGCGATGGAAATACTCCCCACTTATCTGGATGAGTTAATCTCCAACAACTCCATTGACACCATTGAGGAGAAAGCAGCTCTGCTTGATTGGCACCCCATCCACTTTCACTTCCTTCACCACCAGTGCACAATGGAATAATGTATGTGTGCCATCCACAAGATGCACTGCAGTAACTCACCAAGGCTCCTTCGACAGCAGCTTCCAAACCCGTGACAAGTATCATCACAGAAGGCCAAGGGCAGCAGATACCTGGGAGCCCCACCACCTGGAAGTTCCCCTCAAAGCCACTCGCAATCCTGACTTGGAAATATACCGCCGGACCTTCACTGTCACTGGGTCAAAATCATAGAACTCCCTACCTAACAGCACAGTGGATGTACCTACACCATAGGGACTGCAGCAGTTCTAGAAGGCAGCTCACCACCACCTTCACAGGGGCAATTAGGGATGGGTAATAAATGCTGGTCTAGTCAGCGAAGCCCACATCCCATAAACAAATAAAACATCTATATACACTGAAACCAGCAATCTCCATGGACACCATGTACCGTTTCCCATAATATATACCACAATAAGGGTTTATCTAAATATGAGCCCTTGGGGCCCTGGGGATAATCATGCTGTGTATATGGAATGAGTCTTGCAGAGAACCTCAGACCAGTGTAGGAGTTTAATTGACCCACGATGACTGACCAGTTCCCATCCAGCCGCCTTTCCCCTCAGCTTGAACTTTTAAAAAACTATTTTTATTAGCGTTTTTCCATTTTTACAAATAACGCAACAAGTTCAGAAAATGACACGAGAATGGCAACACAGTTGGTTTTTAGACTGTGTCTCCAATTCAACAATATATTTTTTCAATAAGGTAGGGAATAGGGGGGAGGATGGGAAGGCCAGGTAAACATGATGCTCACTGTCACATCCCGAATTCAAAATGGTCCTACATATCTTGTGGAAATCCTTGTAGGAGCAAGCCAGACAAAGCGGAAGCTATGAACTAGAGATAGGGATCCCAAACATTTTGGAATGTGTCCAATTTCGAACGGAATGTGCAAGTAAGGAATTCCATAGGGATATATTTCATAATTTTATGCCAATTTTGAATTGAGGGATACTTAATCCAGGAGCAAAGCATGTTCTTCATGCTGCAACGGTTAGAATATTATACGGCCTTTTTTCATTAATGTTAATCATCCTCCTATCTGGGAGCCCCAAAGTTAAGAATAAAGGATCAAATTCCTAGTCAGTGTTGAACATCTTCTCCAGCTCTTTAAGTGCACCAGACCAATAGGATTGAATTTTTACACAGGACTACACATAGTGTATATAGTCATCCTTGACCACCTGCCCCTTGGACACACTGAAGATATAGCACGATCAAACCTGTGTTTCAAGCCTTATGTAATATGCAGATGGCGTAATATTTTGAACTGAATCTCTTTTGTTTTATTACAGACTGAAATTGTATTGGTAGATTCCCATATATTGTCCCAGGTCTCCTCATCAATATTGACTGCAAGATCTCTCTCCCAATCCCGCAGTGTTTCTCAACTGTCACAAAGTGTCATAAAACTTGCTAATTAAGTTCTTAAGTTAACTGCTTAAGTTCTGCATAACTCAGGATAATTTTCTACTGGGGGAGACTGAAATGTCACGATGCGTAGTTGTCTTATTAAGGATAAAGTCTCTAAGATGCAGATATTTAAAAGAGGAGTGTCTGTGGATATCAAATTGTTGGCATAGCTGCTCAAAAGATGACAAGGAAGCACCACTGATATGTCTCCCAGCCCACATGTGCCTCTATCTCTCCAATTATTTTATCTGTGGTCTGTCGGACCTGGATGACAATCACAGAGAGCCAGCGAGTGCCGTTGTTGAAGCTGCGAACGAACACCACGTGTGGTGAGGTATGGCAGGACCTGGATTCGAGGGGGTGAGGTACGGTAGGACCTGGCTTGGAGGGGGTGAGGTGTGGCAGGACCTGGCTTCGAGGGGGTGAGGTCTGGCAGGACCTGGATTTGAGGGGGTGAGGCCTGGCAGGACCTGGATTTGAGGGGGTGAGGTACGGTAGGACCTGGCTTGGAGGGGGTGAGGTCTGGCAGGACCTGGCTTCGAGGGGGTGAGGTCTGGCAGGACCTGGATTCGAGAGGGTGAGGCCTGGTAGGACCTGGATTCGAGGGGGTGAGGCCTGGTAGGACCTGGATTCGAGGGGGTGAGGTATGGTAGGACCTGGCTTGGAGGGGGTGAGGTCTGGCAGGACCTGGATTCGAGGGGGTGAGGTACGGCAGGACCTGGCTTGGAGGGGGTGAGATCCGGCAGGACCTGGCTTCGAGGGGGTGAGGCCTGGCTTGGAGGGGGTGAGGTACGGCAGGACCTGGATTCGAGGGGGTGAGATCTGGCAGGACCTGGCTCCGAGGGGGTGAGATCCGGCAGGACCTGGCTTCGAGGGGGTGAGGCCTGGATTTGAGGGGGTGAGGTACGGCAGGACCTGGCTTGGAGGGGGTGAGATCCGGCAGGACCTGGCTTCGAGGGGGTGAGGCCTGGCTTGGAGGGGGTGAGGTACGGCAGGACCTGGCTTGGAGGGGGTGAGATCCGGCAGGACCTGGCTTCGAGGGGGTGAGGCCTGGCTTGGAGGGGGTGAGGTACGGCAGGACCTGGATTCGAGGGGGTGAGATCTGGCAGGACCTGGCTCCGAGGGGGTGAGATCCGGCAGGACCTGGCTTCGAGGGGGTGAGGCCTGGCTTGGAGGGGGTGAGGTACGGCAGGACCTGGATTCGAGGGGGTGAGAATCTCCTTTTTTCAGGACTTGAAGCATAGAGACTTTGATGAAGTTAGAAAAACAGCTCAAGGCAACTGGAGTGAATTAAACCCGGCTTTATCACCCTCAGGGTCACTGGATAGATTATCAAAAGGTTTTCGCAACAATCTTCAGCCAGAAGTGCCGAGTGCATGATTAATCTCGGTCTCCCCCTGAGGTCCCCAGCATCACAGGTGTCAGTCTTCAGCCAATACCATTCACTCCACGTGATATCAAGGCACTGGATACTGCAAAGGCTCTGGGTCCTGACAATATCCCGGCAATAGTGCTGAAGACTTTGTTCCAGAACTTGCCGCCCCCCCTAGCTAAGCTGTTCCAGTACAGCTACAACACTGACATCTACCCGGCAACGTGGAAACTTGCCCAGGTATGTCCTGTACACAAGAAACAGGGCAAATCCAACCCAGCGAATTCCCGCCCTATCAGTCTGCTCTCCATCATCAGCAAAGTGATGGGAGGAGTCATCAACAGGGCTATCAAGCTGCACTTACTCAGCAATAACCTGCTCACGGTCGCTCAGCTTGGGTTCTGCCCAGGGTCACTCAGCTCCTGACCTCATAGAAACATAGACAATAGGAGCAGGGGGAGGCCATTCAGCCCTTCGAGCCTGCTCACCCATTCATCATGATCATGGCTGATCATGCAACTCAACAGCCTAAACCTACTTCCCCCCCCCCCCATATCCTTTGATCCCCTTTGCCCCAAATGCTATTTCTAACTGTTCCTGAAAACATGCAATGTTTTGGCCTCAACTACTTCCTGTGATAATGAATTCCACAGGCCGACCACTCTCTGGGTGAAGACATTTCTCCTCATCCCTGTCCTAAATGGTCTACCCCGTATCCTCAGACTGTGACCCCTGGTTCTGGACACACCCCACCATCGGGAACATCCTTCTTGTATCTACCCCGTCTAGTCCTGAAATTTTATAGATTTCAATGAGGTCCCATCTCATTCTTCTGAACTCCAGCGAATAGATGCTCTGCAGGAACTCGCCAAGGTTCCTTCGACAGTATCTTCCAAACCCACGACCACCGCCGTCTAGAAGGACAGGAGCAGCAGATACCTGGGAACCCCACCACCTGGAGGTTCCCCTCCAAGTCACTCACCACCCTGACTGGGGAATATATCGGCCGTTCCTTCAGTGTCGCTGGGTCAGAATCCTGCAACAACTCCTGTACAGCACTGTGCATGTACCTACACCTCAGGGACTGCAGTGGTTCAAGAAGGCAGCTCACCCACCACCACCTTCTGGAGGGCAATTAGGGATGGGCAACAAATGCGGGCCTTCCCCACGACGCCCACATCCCGTAAATTAATTTTAAAAAATCCTTTATTTTATGTATTTTAAGAAGGAGTTTGAGTTTTTTTTAACTCAAATTCCCTTTCTGATGTGACCCGCTCTATTTTGTGGGAGACATGCAAAGCTGGTTTAGCACAGCGGGCTAAACAGCCGGCTCGTAATGCAGAACAAGGCCAGCAGCGCGGGTTCAATTCCCGTACCGGCCTCCCCCAACAGGTGCTAGAATGTGGCGACTAGGGGCTTTTCACAGTAACTTTGTTGAAGCCTACTTGTGACAATAAGCGATGATTTATTTAATTTTATTTATTAAGTTTATGCTGGGAAGTTGCTTATTTCTTATGCAGTTAACGGAAGGCTGAGAATGCTGGAAGCCAGCTCCGTGTTGGAGGGTGAGTTGGCTGAAGTGGAGGAGGAATCATAACCGGCAGATGTTGAGGGAGGTTTACACAGCTCGTGTGGCCTGTGATTCCTGCCCAATCAGCAGATTCCTTACTGACCCACTGGTCGAGAGGAGTCTAAAGCTTGCAAAGCAAAAATTGTATGAATTCAGAAACAAGCCAAGTAAATACTTGGCTTTTCTGACTAAGAAAAGGGCTGATTCTAGTGGTAGCAGACTAATTAAAACCAAAGACTTTAACAGAGCAGTTAGGCAGTTTTATGCTGATGTATAGATTGGGGCCAGTTCAGAGATGTACTGACACATATGCAGCCCTTCCCTTCTCCTAAGCTTCCTATGACCATGGGGGATCAACGATTGGTCCTTAATCCTCCTAGCTCTAAAAGAGAGTTGGCAGGCGCCATTGGGGGGGGGCACCAACTGGGCAAGAACCCTGGGCCGGATGGTTTTGGGTCTGAGTTTTACAGTAAATTTAAAGACCTGTTAATTGGTATGTCCTTTCATTCGTTTGAGACAGATCAGTTACATCGACACGCCGGCAAACGAACATTTCCCTGATTTTGAAGGCAAGCAAGACCCCGGAAGGATGAGCTTTCTATTGGCCAATCTTGCTTCCGATGTTGATTTGAAATTGTTGGCTGAAGTGTTTCTGCGAAGTTTAGAGGGAATTCTCCCGCTGATCATTCAGGGAGACCAGACTGGGTTGGGAGAGCGTTAGACTGAAGATCTAAAGGTGCCTGGTTTAAGGTGCCCGGGTTTCGCCATTTGACAGAGTGCTGGTTTTCCTCGCTATCTGCCAAGTTGCCCTGCCGTTGGTCGGCACGATGGCATAGTGGTTAGCACCGGTTTGGGTCACTGTCTGTGCGGAGTCTGCACGTTCTCCCCGTATCTGCGTGGGTTTCCTCCGGGTGCTCTGGTTTCCTCCCACAGTCCCGAAATACGTGCTGTTTGGTGAATTGGACATTCTGAATTCTCCCTCTGTGACCCGAACAGGCGCCGGAATGTGGCGGCTGGGGGATTTTCACAGTAACTTTATTGCAGTGTTAATGTCAGCCTACTTGTTACAATAAAGATTATTATTATTATTATGATGAATGTTTTGCCCGGAGTGTTGTATTATTTGTTTCAAATTAAAGGGCAATTTAGCGTGGCCAATCCACTTACCCGGCACATCTTTGGGCTGTGGGGGTGAAACCCACATAGACACGGGGAGAATGTGCAAACTCCACACGGACAGTGACCCAGGGCCGGGATCGAACCTGGGACCTCAGTGTCATAGCCATCTTAAGATTTATAAGGGACTGGCTGAGAAAGGACCCCACCTCCATTTGGCTTGATATTGTGGCAGACCAATCAGTTTACCCTTTTCAGGTCTTCATAGAATTGCTACAGTACGGAGGGAGGCCATTCGGCCATTGAGTCTGCACCGACCCTCTGAAAGACCACCCTACCTAGGCCCAATCCCCCGCCCTATCCCTGTAACCCAGCTAACCATTAGACACTAAAGGGCAATAGTCAATCCACCTAACCTGCACATCTATGGACTGTGGGAGGAAACCGGAGCACCCGGAGGAAACCCACGCAGACACGGGGAGAAGTGCAAACTCCACTCAGTCACCCGAGGCTGGAATTGAACCCGGGACCTTGGCTCTGTGAGGCAGCAATGCTAACCACTGTGTCAGCATACCGCCCCTATTTGTTATCTTGTTGTTTTATGGAGACTTTAGGTAGGGTTCTGCTAGATGTGAAAATCCTATTATTATTAATACTCTTAAACAGAGGGAGATGGTCTGTCCGTTAGAAGGGAGATCTAAAATGACTTGCGTTCTCTCCCATCCAAGTCAGCCTGGACTTCCCATTGGGTCTTATGGAGCATGGAATCGATATTTGGAGAGATAGACGTATATGTTGGCTGGAAGACATGTGGGGCCTCCTTTGTCATCCTTCAAACAACTATGCCAACAGTTTGACATTGCAAGGCTAACCATTAGACACTAAAGGGCAATAGTCAATCCACCTAACCTGCACATCTATGGACTGTGGGAGGAAACCGGAGCACCCGGAGGAAACCCTGTTCAGGCTCCTCGGAAACCGGGATTATTTTTTCCACCTGGGAAAGAGAAGTGTCAACGCGCGGGACGCGCGTTGACACTTCTCTTTCCCAGGTGGAAAAAATAATCCCGGTTTCCGAGGCGCCTGAACAGTTAATTAGCAAGTTTTATGATCCCTTGTGTTCTAGATCCTGTGTTAGTAAATGGGGCACCTTCCGTCCCTGAGAAAAAGTCTCAGCAATGAATATTGATGAGGAGACATGGGACAGTATCGGATTATGTCAATAAAATCTTTGTGTGCTGGGATGAAGGAGAGTAAATTCAAGATACTGCACCACTTGCACATCAAGCTGAGCTTGAGACATCGGTTTAATTCTACTCTACCCCGATGTGCCTAAAGTGCCTGGTAGTCGAGGGTGATTACATACTCTGCGTATGGACGTGTGTCTCGATTCAAACCTATTGATCTGGTGTGGTTAAGAGGATATTTGGTGGGGCTTCATAATTTGATCCTTTGTTTCCCATTCTGGGTCTTCCAGATAGGAGACGTATTGACGTTGATGAAAAAAGGCTGGATAACATCCGGAGGTTTGCAGCTTGGAAAAATATTCTCTGCTCCTGGATCATTGACAAGTGGCACAAATTTGGCATGGAATGTATTCCTATGGAATTCCTGACGCTTGTGCTCCATTCTAAATCTGATACATTCCATAAAGTGAGGGACCCCTAGCTCTCATTTTTGGGCTGCGCGTTGTCTGACCCGCTCCCTCTGGGTAGGCCATGAGGCATATTGCAAGTCGCGATCTCGCTTTACTCAAAGGTGTGCATCTTGATAAATTATCCTATCCTATTGATATGGTCTTCTCCTCTTTCACCCCCATTTTCTAACTGATCAGGCACTAGTTCTGAAAGACTGTTGTTTGAATTTATCCTGTCTTTCTCAGTTTTGACGTTTGCAGAAACAGTTGTGTTTTGAAAATTTATTGCATTATCCGTAAATGAAAATTATATGTACATAAAAAAGAAATGGAAAGTTAAATGTGTTTAATTGCTAGCTTGGTGTTGTCGTGACCATATTGCTGCTGTTTGGGCCTCTTTGTAAATCCGTTCCTATTCATTGATGGCTGAGAGAGATGGGGTATTGTTTTGTGTATGTTACAGCCGTCACAAGACTGACTGCCACATTTCTTTCTACTTGTGTTTTGTTTCGGAGCTGGAGACGACATTAGCATCGGAATTGAGAAACCATTGGCAGGGCGCTGTGTCCCAGTCAGACTGGGCATTGAGAATTGTGCAGTCAGGGGTGACCCAGCTTATGATAATGTACCTAAATATTTGCAGATTATATTAAACACCACATGGTCATTGATCATTTTCACATCTACAATAAGATTGTTTACAAGGGAATATGAAATAAAATTCTAATATTTATCTTGGTTTAGTGTCCGTTCCTGGGTACAACAGCATTTCTGAAATTTACGTATATGCTGCCTCCAGACCCCAGTGAGTGGCCACCCACCTATATCCACTCTCAAAGTCAGCTTGTCCTGTCCCAAATCCCAACTCGGACCAAGCTTCACCCCCCCCCATTGTCCTTTGCTGACTCGGAGGTCCCATTCTTTAATAAACTAAACTCACTATCTAGGAGGCAGAGTGCGTGCAGCAGAATCCCCAACACTGCATTGTTTTTTGAAGTTGCCCAAGACACCAAGTTTATTTGTTTTTGTTGGGAAAAGCTATTAACTATAGATCACAGTACTGAGGGAGTGCCGCACTGTCAGAGGGTCAGTACTGAGGGAGCGCTGCACTGTTAGAGGGTCAGTACTGAGGGAGTGCTGCACTGTCAGAGGGTCAGTACTGAGGGAGAGCCGCACTGTCAGAGGGTCAGTACTGAGGGAGAGCCGCACTGTCAGAGGGTCAGTACTGAGGGAGTGCCGCACTGTGAGAGGGTCAGTACTGAGGGAGTGCCGCACTGTCAGAGGGTCAGTACTGAGGGAGTGCTGCACTGTCAGAGGGTCAGTACTGAGGGAGTGCTGCACTGTCAGAGGGTCAGTACTGAGGGAGTGCTGCACTGTCAGAGGGTCAGTACTGAGGGAGTGCCGCACTGTCAGAGGGTCAGTACTGAGGGAGTGCTGCACTGTCAGAGGGTCAGTACTGAGGGAGCGCTGCACTGTTAGAGGGTCAGTACTGAGGGAGTGCTGCACTGTTAGAGGGTCAGTACTGAGGGAGTGCCGCACTGTTAGAGGGTCAGTACTGAGGGAGTGCTGCACTGTTAGAGGGTCAGTACTGAGGGAGTGCTGCACTGTCAGAGGGTCAGTACTGAGGGAGTGCCGCACTGTCAGAGGGTCAGTACTGAGGGAGTGCTGCACTGTCAGAGGGTCAGTACTGAGGGAGTGCCGCACTGTCAGAGGGTCAGTACTGAGGGAGTGCTGCACTGTCAGCGGGTCAGTACTGAGGGAGTGCTGCACTGTCAGAGGGTCAGTACTGAGTCAGTGCTGCACTGTCAGAGGGGCAGTACTGAGGGAGTGCTGCACTGTCAGAGGGTCAGTACTGAGGGAGTGCCGCACTGTCAGAGGGTCAGTACTGAGGGAGTGCTGCACTGTCAGAGGGTCAGTACTGAGGGAGTGCTGCACTGTCAGTGGGTCTGTACTGAGGGAGTGCCGCACTGTCAGAGGGTCAGTACTGAGGGAGTGCTGCACTGTCAGAGGGTCAGTACTGAGGGAGTGCTGCACTGTCAGAGGGTCAGTACTGAGGGAGTGCTGCACTGTCAGTGGGTCAGTACTGAGGGAGTGCCGCACTGTCAGAGGGTCAGTACTGAGGGAGTGCTGCACTGTCAGAGGGTCAGTACTGAGGGAGTGCTGCACTGTCAGAGGGTCAGTACTGAGGGAGTGCCGCATTGTCAGAGGGTCAGTACTGAGGGAGTGCTGCACTGTCAGAGGGTCAGTACTGAGGGAGTGCCGCACTGTCAGAGGGTCAGTACTGAGGGAGAGCTGCACTGTCAGAGGGTCAGTACTGAGGGAGTGCCGCACTGTCAGAGGGTCAGTACTGAGAGAGTGCCGCGCTGTCAGAGGGTCAGTACTGAGGGAGAGCTGCACTGTCAGAGGGTCAGTACTGAGGGAGTGCCGCACTGTCACAGGGTCAGTACTGAGGGAGTGCCGCACTGTCAGAGGGTTAGTACTGAGGGAGCGCCGCACTGTCAGAGGGTCAGTACTGAGGGAGTGCCGCACTGTCAGAGGGTCAGTACTGAGGGAGTGCTGCACTGTCAGAGGGTCAGTACTGAGGGAGTGCTGCACTGTCAGAGGGTCAGTACTGAGGGAGTGCCGCACTGTCAGAGGGTCAGTACTGAGGGAGTGCTGCACTGTCAGAGGGTCAGTACTGAGGGAGTGCTGCACTGTCAGAGGGTCAGTACTGAGGGAGTGCTGCACTGTCAGAGGGTCAGTACTGAGGGAGTGCTGCACTGTCAGAGGGTCAGTACTGAGGGAGTGCTGCACTGTCAGAGGGTCAGTACTGAGGGAGTGCTGCACTGTCAGAGGGTCAGTACTGAGGGAGTGCTGCACTGTCAGAGGGTCAGTACTGAGGGAGTGCTGCACTGTCAGAGGGTCAGTACTGAGGGAGTGCTGCATTGTCAGAGGGTCAGTACTGAGGGAGTGCCGCACTGTCAGAGGGTCAGTACTGAGGGAGTGCGGCACTGTCAGAGGGTCAGTACTGAGGGAGTGCCGCACTGTCAGAGGGTCAGTACTGAGGGAGTGCCGCACTGTCAGAGGGTCAGTACTGAGGGAGTGCCGCACTGTCAGAAGGTCAGTACTGAGGGAATGCCGCACTGTTAGAGGGTCAGTACTGAGAGAGTGCCGCACTGTCAAGAGGGTCAGTACTGAGGGAGTGCTGCACTGTCAGAGGGTCAATACTGAGGGAGTGCTGCACTGTCAGAGGGTCAATACTGAGGGAGTGCCGCACTGTCAGAGGGTCAATACTGAGGGAGTGCTGCACTGTCAGAGGGTCAGTACTGAGGGAGCGCCGCACTGTCAGAGGGTCAATACTGAGGGAGTGCCGCACTGTCAAGAGGGTCAGTACTGAGGGAATGCTGCACTGTCAGAGGGTCAGTACTGAGGGAGTGCTGCACTGTCAGAGGGTCAGTACTGAGGGAGTGCTGCACTGTCAGTGGGTCTGTACTGAGGGAGTGCCGCACTGTCAGAGGGTCAGTACTGAGGGAGTGCTGCACTGTCAGAGGGTCAGTACTGAGGGAGTGCCGCACTGTCAGAGGGTCAGTACTGAGGGAGTGCTGCACTGTCAGAGGGTCAGTACTGAGGGAGTGCTGCACTGTCAGAGGGTCAGTACTGAGGGAGTGCCGCATTGTCAGAGGGTCAGTACTGAGGGAGAGCTGCACTGTCAGAGGGTCAGTACTGAGGGAGTGCCGCACTGTCAGAGGGTCAGTACTGAGAGAGTGCCGCGCTGTCAGAGGGTCAGTACTGAGGGAGAGCTGCACTGTCAGAGGGTCAGTACTGAGGGAGTGCCGCACTGTCACAGGGTCAGTACTGAGGGAGTGCCGCACTGTCAGAGGGTTAGTACTGAGGGAGCGCCGCACTGTCAGAGGGTCAGTACTGAGGGAGTGCCGCACTGTCAGAGGGTCAGTACTGAGGGAGTGCTGCACTGTCAGAGGGTCAGTACTGAGGGAGTGCTGCACTGTCAGAGGGTCAGTACTGAGGGAGTGCTGCACTGTCAGAGGGTCAGTACTGAGGGAGTGCTGCACTGTCAGAGGGTCAGTACTGAGGGAGTGCTGCACTGTCAGAGGGTCAGTACTGAGGGAGTGCTGCACTGTCAGAGGGTCAGTACTGAGGGAGTGCTGCACTGTCAGAGGGTCAGTACTGAGGGAGTGCTGCACTGTCAGAGGGTCAGTACTGAGGGAGTGCTGCATTGTCAGAGGGTCAGTACTGAGGGAGTGCCGCACTGTCAGAGGGTCAGTACTGAGGGAGTGCGGCACTGTCAGAGGGTCAGTACTGAGGGAGTGCCGCACTGTCAGAGGGTCAGTACTGAGGGAGTGCTGCACTGTCAGAGGGTCAGTACTGAGGGAGTGCTGCACTGTCAGAGGGTCAGTACTGAGGGAGTGCTGCACTGTCAGAGGGTCAGTACTGAGGGAGTGCTGCACTGTCAGAGGGTCAGTACTGAGGGAGTGCTGCACTGTCAGAGGGTCAGTACTGAGGGAGTGCTGCACTGTCAGAGGGTCAGTACTGAGGGAGTGCTGCACTGTCAGAGGGTCAGTACTGAGGGAGTGCTGCATTGTCAGAGGGTCAGTACTGAGGGAGTGCCGCACTGTCAGAGGGTCAGTACTGAGGGAGTGCCGCACTGTCAGAAGGTCAGTACTGAGGGAATGCCGCACTGTCAGAGGGTCAGTACTGAGAGAGTGCCGCACTGTCAAGAGGGTCAGTACTGACGGAGTGCTGCACTGTCAGAGGGTCAATACTGAGGGAGTGCCGCACTGTCAGAGGGTCAATACTGAGGGAGTGCTGCACTGTCAGAGGGTCAGTACTGAGGGAGCGCCGCACTGTCAGAGGGTCAATACTGAGGGAGTGCCGCACTGTCAAGAGGGTCAGTACTGAGGGAATGCTGCACTGTCAGAGGGTCAGTACTGAGGGAGTGCCGCACTGTCAGAGGGTCAGTACTGAGGGAGTGCCGCACTGTCAGAGGGTCAGTACTGAGGGAGTGCCGCACTGTCAGAGGGTCAGTACTGAGGGAGTGCCGCACTGTCAGAGGGTCAGTACTGAGGGAGTGCCGCACTGTCAGAGGTGCCATCTTTGGGATGAGACGTTATATTAATGCAATGTCTATCCTCTCTGGTGGATATAACGAATTCTATGATCACTATATAAAGAAGACCAGGAAGATTCTCCCCAGTGTCTTAGCCAAAACGGATTATCTGGTCATTATCTTATTGCTCTTTGTGAAAGCTCTCTGTGCACAAATTGTCTGCCCCATTTCCTACATTACGGCAGTGAATTCACTCCAACGTATTGTATTGTCTTTGACATGGTTTAGGACTTGCTGGGGTAGTGAAAGGCACTATAGAAATGCAAGAACTTCCTTCACTTTGGGGACCTTCTTACGCTTCCTGAATCTCCGAAATGGAGGAGGTGGCGTGTCTGGAGACGAGGTTGATTCTTTTGGTTTTTGGTATTTGACTCCGAGTTCAGGTTTCTCATTCCTGGAGTGGGGCAGTGAGGTGCTGGAATGGAATCAGTGAACGCAAGACTGCCTCTGACAGCAATGTTACTGAAACACATCTGGATCTTTCTGAATCCTTTCCAATAATTACTTTATTTACACACAACAGTGACTGCAAATTATAAATTAATTAGTTGTATGATTCGCTTTGGGAATATCCTCGATGTGATTAAATGCGCGATAAATACAACTTTGGTTTCTTTGATTCAGTGAATACATACCGATTTTCGCACAGCGCCTCTTTTCAATAGAAGTGCGTTAGTGAATTTTACAACATAAATAGTGTCAAGTACCACAATATATTATGATTTCCTCATTGATTAATTTAGCTTGGATGCAAACTGCTGTATTTTTGTGTCTGAAACATGAAGAATTATTTACATTAAAATAACAGCATTGAAGGCCCCCAGTCAAAACAAATCCGTTAATCCATTGAAATATTTTTGAAGTTGTGCGAGTAGCAGACGGGCTGCTGATTAAGGCATGTAACTACTGGACGGGGCTGCAGGGTACAGATGTGCGACTAGTGGAGAGGGCTGCAGGGTACAGATGTGCAACTAGTGGACGGGGCTGCAGGGTACAGATGTGCGGCTAGCAGATGGGGCTGCAGATACAGATGTGTCTAGTAGACGGGGCTGCAGGGTACAGATGTGCAGCTAGCGGACCGGCTGCGGGTACAGATGTGCGATGAGCAGACGGGCTGTGGGTACAGATGTGTGACTGGCAGACATGCTGCAGATACAGATGTGCGACTAGCGGACGGGGCTGCAGGGTACAGATGTGCGACTAGTGGATGGGGGTGCAGATGTGCAACCCGCAGACGGGGCTGCAGGGTACAGATGTGCGACTCGCAGACAGGCTGCAGGTACAGATGTGCGACTAGTGGACGGGGCTGCAGGGTGCAGATGTGCGACTTGCAGACAGGCTGCGGGTACAGATGTGCGACTAGTGGACGGGCTGCGGATACAGATGTGCAGGTACAGATGTGCGGCTAGCAGATGGGGCTGCAGATAGATGTGTCTAGTAGACGGGGCTTCAGGGTACAGATGTGTGGGTACAGATGTGTGGGTACAGATGTGCGGCTAGCGGACCGGCTGCGGGTACAAATGTGTCTAGTAGACGGGGCTTCAGGGTACAGATGTGTGGGTACAGATGTGCGACTAGCAAGCAGGCTGCGGGTACAGATGTGTGGGTACAGATGTGCGACTAGCAAGCAGGCTGCGGGTACAGATGTGTGGGTACAGATGTGCGACTAGCAGGCAGGCTGCGGGTACAGATGAGATTGGCGGATGGGGCTCCGGGTACAGATGTGCGATGAGCAGACGGGCTGTGGGTACAGATGTGTAACTAGCAGACGGGCTGCGGGTACAGATGTGTGGCTAGAGGACAGGCTGTGGGTACAGATGTGCGATGAGCAGACGGGCTGTGGGTACAGATGTGTAACTAGCAGACGGGCTGCGGGTACAGATGTGTGGCTAGAGGACAGGCTGTGGGTACAGATGTGCGACTAGCGGACGGGGCTGCAGGGTACAGATGTGCGACTCCTGGCTGGGGCTGCAAGGTGCAGATGTGCGACTAGCGGACGGGGCTGCAGGGTACAGATGTGCGACTCCTGGCTGGGGCTGCAGGGTGCAGATGTGCGACTCCTGGCTGGGGCTGCAAGGTACAGATGTGTGACTCCTGGCTGGGGCTGCAAGGTACAGATGTGGCACAATGTGCCGAGTGAAAACAGGTGGGAAAGGATTTGCAGGAAAGCCCTGGGACGCGCCCCCTTGGGGACCAGCGAATATGCACCTGACACAACAAATTATGTTCATTTTTTTTTGGAAAGACTGTACCTATTCTGGCAGATAGCTGGAGCATTCTTTCAATTTTCTGTGCAGAAGCATTTTCTCTCACACACTTCCAGTACAGAACTACTTGGAGAATCCGTCTTTCAGATGTAATATTAAATCAAAGCACTGTCTGGCCTATTGGGTGTCTGTAAAAGATGCCAGGATACTATTGGAAGACGAGTAGGGGAGTTTGCCCCAGTGTCCTGCCTAATATTCATTCCTCAGTCACAGATAATCTGGCCATCATCACCGTTTGTGAGATCACTGGGCACAAATTGTATTTTCTACCTCACAACAGCACCCACCCTTCAGAAAAGATACCTCGCCAGCTGGGAGGTGTTGGAATGTGCTCCAGCTGAGAGGCCCTGTACTTTTCATTGTTAAACAGCCCCTGTCTGGGTGCCCTGGGTGATGGCTGGTCCAGATGTGGAACTATTTCTATTCTTCTGATTGCAAGCCAGGCCCCCGGTCAGTGTGAGAAAGTGAGTCACTCTGAGCAGCTAATGGAAAAAGCAGATAGGACAACATTCCATGGCTGTAAGCTTTGACTTGGACCAGGTCCCAGCTGCACTTCCTCATCCAAGCTGCTCCCTTTAAGTTCAGAAAGTTCAGGTCTTGATCCCAAATCACTGCCCAGTGAAACACATTTGGCAAAATTGGATTTATTTTTCTCTTGTTTGGAGAAGGGTACACAGTTTGACAAGGAGCCGCGTAACCCCCCCCCCCCCCCAGCTTACCACAAGACATGGACATCCTCCAGACCCAGACTAGCCATCAACGGCAGCCATTTTCACCTGGTCAGTACCAGATAATGACCAGCATCAAAACCCCTATTACCCCTCCAGCAACATCCAAGCTGAGCTGCACGCACCATAACACTACACCCTGACTACAATAGCAGGGTAATCTGCAACACGCAGCTCATCTCTTGACTTCTCAAGATGTGTACATCATTTACATGTTCAAATGAAAGTGTGATGGCACACTCTGTATTTGTCTGGAGTAATATTCAAGAAACAGTCATCCAGGGCAGATTAGTTTATTGCTTAAATTGTAGTCCTGCCACTCACCTCCGTATTCACCACCCCCTTCCATCACCAGAGCATAGACCATAAGACCATAAGATATAGGAGCAGAATTAGGCCACTCAGCCCATCGAGTCTGCTCCGCCATTCAATCATGGCTGATATTTCCTCATCCCCATTCTCCTGCCTTCACCCCATAACCCCTGATTCCCTTATTAATCAAGAACCTATCTATCTCTGTCTTAAAGACACTCAGTAATTTAGCCTCCACAGCCTTCTGCGGCAAAGAGTTCCACAGATTCACCACCCTCTGGCTGAAGAAATTCCTCCTCATCTCTATTTAAAGGATCGTCCCTTTAGTCTGAGATTGTGCCCTCTGGTTCTAGTTTTTCCTACAAGTGGAACATCCTCTCCACATCCACTCTATCCAGGCCTTGCAGTATCTTGTACGTTTCAATAAGATCTCCCCTCATCCTTCTGAACTCCAACGAGTACAGACCCAGAGTCCTCAAACGTTCCTCATACGACAAGTTCTTAATTCCAGGGATCATTCTTGTGAATCTTCTCTGGACCCTTTCCAAGGCCAGCACATCCTCCCTTAGATACGGGGCCCAAAACTGCTCACAATACTCCAAATGCGGTCTGACCAGAGCCTTATATAGCCTCAGAAGTACATCCCTGGCCCTGTATTCTAGCCCTCTTGACATGAATGCTAACATTGCATTTGCCTTCCTAACTGCCGACTGGACCTGCACATTAACCTTAAGAGAATCGTGAACAAGGACTCCCAAGTCCCTTTGTGCTTCTGCTTTCCGAAGCATTTTCCCATTTAGAAAATAGTCCATGCCTAAATTCCTCCTTCCAAAGTGCATAACCTCTCACTTTTCCACATTGTATTTCATAGGGGCTGGTTTAGCTCACTGGGCTAAATCGCTGGCTTTTAAAGCAGACCAAGCAGGCCAGCAGCACGGTTCGACCCCTTACCAGCCTCCCCGGACAGGCGCCGGAATGTGGCGACTAGGGGCTTTTCACAGTAACTTCATTGAAGCTTACTCGTGACAATAAGCGATTTTCATTTTCATTTCATTTGCCACTTCATTGCCCGCTCTCCTAGCTTGTCCAAGTCCTTCTGCAGCCCCCTTGCTTCCTCAATACTACCTGTCCCTCTACAGATCTTTGTATCATCTGCATGATGGCAGCAGTGTGTCCAATCTACAGGATTCACTGTAGAGGCTCACCAAGCTTCCATTAACAGCACCTTCCAAACATGTGTCTGCCAGCTAGAAGGACAAGAGCAGCAGACGCATGAGAACGCCACCAAGCAAAGTCCCCTCCAAATCTCTCACCATCTTGACTTGGACCGACATTGTCGTTCTTTCACTGTCACTGGGTCAAAATCCTGAAACTTCCTCCCCAACAGCTCTCTGGGTACACCTGTAGTGGTTCAAGAAGGGTGCTCTCCACCATCTCGACAGGGCAATAAATGGTGCCATCTCCCACAAAGTGATCAGCAGGATAATAGCACAAAGTGGTTGAGGGGAAGCCTCTGACAATTCCAACCGATCCCTATTTCAAAGATCCAATGGAATCTCCTCAACAGATTTTCCGTGACAGTAGAGCACAAGTTCCTGGCTGGTGTGAGCTCCACGCTGTCCCTGAGTTCAAACAGCATTGTGGAACACGGGCAGCGTTGGAGCTAGAAATATTTCATTTTTTCAAATGGTCTGTAGTTACCAACATTTTTCAAACTGTAATACAGTCCTGAATCTCTGGCATGGAGCGCTGCATTGAAAATTGATACGTTAAATCCCTCTGAGACAGAACATTATTACAGTAAGAAGTCTGACAACACCAGGTTAAAGTCCAACAGGTTTGTTTCAAACACGAGCTTTCGGAGCACCGCTCCTTCCTCAGGTGAATGGAGAGGTATGTTCCAGAAACATTTATATAGACAAAGTCAAAGATGCTGGCCAATTCTTGGAATGCGAGCATTAGCAGGTAATCAAATCGTTACAGATCCAGAGAGCGGGATAATCACAGGTTAAAGAGGTGTGAATTGTCTCAAGTCGGGACAGTTGGTAGGATTTTGCAAGTCCAGGCCAGATGGTGGGGGGTGAATGTAATGCGACATGCGACATTCACCCCCCACCATCTGGCCTGGACTTGCAAAATCCTACCAGTTGTCCTGTCTTGAGACAATTCACACCTCTTTAACCTGTGATTATCCCTCTCTCTGGATCTGTAACAATTTGATTACCTGCTAATGCTCGCATTCTAAGCATTGTCCGGCACCTTTGACTTTGTGTAATGTTTCTGGAACATACCTCTCCATTCACCTGAGGAAGGAGCTGCGCTCCGAAAGCTAGTGTTTGAAACAAACCTGTTGGACTTTAACCTGGTGTTGTAAGACTTCTTACTGTGCCCACCCCAGTCCAACGCCATCATCTCCACATCAGAACATTATTAGTCCATGGACTTCAAAAAGAGAGAAAGCAGTGTACAAACACAAATATTTAATTCACCAAATTTTGTGGTTTTGGTGTTTGTTTTTGTTGAAATTTAGTGTGTTTGACAAATCACCAGTTATACTTCCCCAGCCAGTTCCCCAGAATAGAGACATGCAGCATGGTGCAGAATGGGTAGGAACTTGGAATGTTGCTGATTGAGCCATGTGTTAATTGTATATTTATTGTGTTTAATTATCGGCAGGTTGGGGGCATTAACAGGGCATCCACTTATACCCCTATAAGTAGTGGGTAGGAGGTGCTTGCTTGTAATCTGTAACGGTTAAATAAGTGCTTGTGAAAGTTTGGAAAGATTGGTTCCAGTTCTATCCTTCACCTGTTTTCATGGTCTGGAACAGCATGAAGGAAGTTATTTTCTGCACAGAATGATAATAGAATTGCGAAATAAGTTATCAGGAATTGGCATTCGTGTGTATATGCATTTATTGGGCAGCACTGTTGCTTCACAGCACCAGGGTCCCAGGTTCGATTCCCGGCTTGGGTCACTGTCTATGCGGAGTCTGCACGTTTTTCCCTGTGTCTGCGTGGGTTTCCTCCGGGTGCTCCGGTTTCCTCCCACAGTCCCTGAAAGACGTGCTGTTAGGTGAATTGGACATTCTGAATTCTCCCTCCGTGTACCTGAACAGGTGCCGGAATGTGGCGACTAGAGGATTTCCCCAGTAACTTCATTGCAGTGTTAATGTAAGCCTACTTGTGACAATAATAAAGATTCTTATTACTATTATTACAATGGAATGAGTTTGAGATAATTGGATATATTTCTGGAGAAAGTGGGTCAATGGGGAGCAAAAGGAAAAGTGCAGTGCGGGAGCCTTACCTGATTCAGAAAAGGGTGGTTGAGATTGTCAGAGAGCAGTGTAGACATCTCGATTCCCTTGGGGACATATCCTCAGACAGACCATACTTTGCTTTATTAACGTTCTTCCCTTTGCCATGAGTTCCGAGGTGGTGCCGAGTTTGACGATTCCAATTTTCATCTCCATTCACAACTGCTCCAATAATGAAGCAGCCCATCCCAGCCTGTAGCAACACTTGGTCAACATTGAGGCTGTGGCTACAAAGTGCTGGATGCTGACCATCTCTGACAGAGGGGTACTTGGTGATCCCACCTGTCTCCCAGTGAAGTTTGAACAGACAATGACAGCAGCAATGATAAACTTGTCAGATTTATCAGGGCCAGCAGTCAAGAGGCCCAGTGAAACATGCGCATCACAGAATATCACTGCCTAATATCTAATAGTGCACAGTGTATCAGCTCAGTATTATACTGCTCAGTATTAAGTATTGCACAATGCTCTATGTGTCTCCATCATCTACAAGTCAAGAATGTGACAGGAATACTCTGCACTTGGCTGGATGAACGCAGCTCCAACAACACTCAAAGTTCAGGACAAAGCAGCCCACTTGACTGGCAACCCTTCCACAAATCCCGCCACCACCAATGCATAGGAACATCGGAATTAGGAGCAGAAGTCGGCCATTCAGCCCTTCGAGCCTGCTTCGCCATTCAATCAGATCCTGGTCTCAAATCCACCTCCCCACCTTCCCCATATCCCTTTTAACCCATTTTAAAAATCAGAAATATATCTATCTCCTTACTGAAACCATTTAATGATTCGGACTCCACCGTACTGTGGGGCAGCGAGTTCCACAATTCACCACCCTCTGCGAGAAGTAGTCTCTCCTCATCTCCGTTCTGAATCCATCGCCTCTGAACCTTTATCCATGACCCCTCATTCTAGATTGCCCCATAAGGGGGAGCATTTGGTCTACGTTTACTTTATCAATCCCTTTTAGTATTTTATACACCTCAATCAGATCCCCTCTATCCTTCTAAACTCCAGCGAGTGTAAATCCAAACTGTTCAATCTCTCCTCAGACGTCAACCCTTCATCCCCGGAATCAATCTGGTGAACCTCCTCTGAACTGCCTCCAATCCACCACATCCTTCCTCAAATAAGGAGACCAAAACTGGACACAATACTCCAGATGGGGTCTCACCAACACCCTATACAATTGCAACAACACTTCTCTACTTTTATACTCCAACCCTTTTCCTTTTTAATTACATGCTGTACCTGCAAACTGACTTTCTCTAATCATGAACAAAGACGCCCAGATTCCTCTGCCCCGATCCCTCTGCCCCGATCCCTCTCCCCCGATCCCTCTCCCCCGATCCCTCTGCCCAGACCCCTCTGCCCAGACACATCCTGAATCTGCTTTACATTTAGATAATTTACCTTTCTATTTTTTTCAGCCGAAATGGATAACCCCACACTTATCCACGTTAAACTCCATCGGGCAGATTTTGACCTAATCTAACCTATCCATCTGTAAATTCCCCTCCTCTCCACTGCCTGCTTTCCCACCTGTTTTAGTATCATCCACAAATGTTGTTATGTTGCACTCTGTCCCTATTTCCAGATCATTTAGCTAGATTTATATAGCACTACACTCTGTCGCTTCACCAGATGTCGATGTATTTACATTGTGTATTTATCGTATTATAATCTTTATTTGTGTCACAAACAGGTTTATATTAACACTGCAATGAGGTTACTGACTGTGCTGTGCTGTGCTGCACCAAGCTAGATGGACTGCAGCAATTCAAGAAATTAGTTCACGATGACTTTCTTGAGGGCCATTACGATGGATAATCAATGCTGACCTTTCCAGTGATGCTAAAATCCCTGAAAGAATAAAATATATATGAGAAAATGAAAATCGCTTATTGTCACAAGTAGGCTTCAAATGAAGTTACTGTGAAAAGCCCCTAGTCACCACATTCCGGCGCCTGTTCGGGGAGGCTGGTACGGGAATTGAACCCGCGCTGCTGGCCTGCTTTGGTCTGCTTTCAAAGCCAGCGATTTAGTCCTGTGCTTGTAGGAGCTTGTGGATAGTGAGACTGTCCCGGTTCCCACGACTGCAGGAAGTGTCTCTGAATTGAATCTGTGAATCTGAGCTGGACTGAGAGTGAGAGAAAGTCCACAACATAAGCTAGGAGGAAGAACTGGCGTATTTCCTCTGAATGTGGGCAGCGCACACCTTAGTGGAATATGGAGTGCAGGAAAGGCAGAGTGAGAACAAGCAAGGAGAATGGAGAAGGAGGTCCCACAGACACTATCAACAGGTACAATGTCCTCACTCCATATCAGAATAAGGGTGGAATAACCAGCCAGATTGCTAACCATTACACCACGCAGCAGCAGGGGATTAGCAGAACATTGACAAGTCCATAATTATGGGGATATACATTGTTCTGTGCAGCCACCATCCAGAATCTCTGCTCATCCGCCTTCTCTGACTGCCTCTCCCTCTGTCTCTCTGGCTGTCTCTGTAGTGTTAGTGCTGTCTCTCTCTGGCTGCCAGCTCTGTCTCTCTCTCTGTCTGTCTGTCTCACTCTCTCTCTCTGACAGCCTCACTCTCTCTCTCTCTGACAGTCTGCCTCTCTCTCTGACAGCCTCACTCTCTCTCTCTCTCTCTCTCTCTGACAGTCTGCCTCTCTCTGGCTGTCAGCTCTGTCTGTCTCTCTCTGTCTGTCTCACACTCTCTCTCTGACAGCCTGCCTCTCTCTGTCTGTCTGTCTCACACTCTCTCTCTGACAGCCTGCCTCTCTCTGTCTGTCTGTCTCACACTCTCTCTCTCTGACAGCCTGCCTCTCTCTCTCTGACAGCCTCACTCTCTGTCTCTCTCTCTCTGACAGCCTGCCTCTCTGTCTGTCTCACTCTCTCTCTCTGACAGCCTCACTCTCTCTCTCTCTGACAGTCTGCCTCTCTCTGTCTGTCAGCTCTGTCTGTCTCTCTCTGTCTGTCTCACACTCTCTCTCTGACAGCCTCACTCTCTCTCTCTCTCTGACAGTCTGCCTCTCTCTGTCTGTCAGCTCTGTCTGTCTCACACTCTCTCCAGCCTACCTCTCTCTCTGTCTCTCTGGCTGTCTCTGTAGTGTTAGTGCTGCCTCTCTCTGGCTGCCAGCTCTGTCTCTCTCTCTGTCTGTCTGTCTCACTCTCTCTCTCTCTGACAGCCTCACTCTCTCTCTCTCTGACAGCCTGCCTCGCTCTGACAGCCTCACTCTCTCTCTCTCTGACAGCCTGCCTCTCTCTGACAGCCTCATTCTCTCTCTCTCTCTCTGACAGCCTGCCTCTCTCTGTCTGCCTCACTCTCTCTCTCTCTGACAGCCTGACTCTCTCTCTCTCTCTCTCTCTCTCTCTGACAGCCTCACACTCTCTCTCTCTCTCTCTGACAGCCTGCCTCTCTCTCTCTCTGACAGCCTCACTCTCTCTCTCTCTCTGACAGCCTGCCTCTCTCTGTCTCCCTCACTCTCTCTCTCTGACAGCCTGCCTCTCTCTGTCTGCCTCACTCTCTCTCTCTGACAGTCTGCCTCTCTCTGTCTGTCTCACTCTCTCTCTCTCTGACAGCCTCATTCTCTCTCTCTCTCTCTGACAGTCTGCCTCTCTCTCTCTCTGACAGTCTGCCTCTCTCTCTGACAGCCTCACTCTCACTCTCTCTCTCTGACAGTCTGCCTCTCTCTGTCTGTCTCACTCTCTCTCTCTCTGACAGTCTGCCTCTCTCTCACTGACAGTCTGCCTCTCTCTCTGACAGCCTCACTCTCACTCTCTCTCTCTGACAGTCTGCCTCTCTCTGTCTGTCTCACTCTCTCTCTCTGACAGCCTCACTCTCTCTCTCTCTCTGACAGTCTGCCTCTCTCTGTCTGTCTCACTCTCTCTCTCTGACAGCCTGCCTCTCTGTCTGCCTCACTCTCTCTCTCTGACAGTCTGCCTCTCTCTGTCTGTCTCACTCTCTCTCTCTGACAGTCTGCCTCTCTCTGTCTGTCTCACTCTCTCTCTCTGACAGCCTGCCTCTCTCTGTCTGTCTGTCTCACACTCTCTCTCTCTGACAGCCTGCCTCTCTCTCTCTGACAGCCTCACTCTCTCTCTCTCTCTCTGACAGCCTGCCTCTCTGTCTGTCTCACTCTCTCTCTCTGACAGCCTCACTCTCTCTCTGGCAGTCTGCCTCTCTCTGTCTGCCAGCTCTGTCTCTCTCTCAATGTCTGTCTCACACTCTCTCTCTGTCTGCCTCATTCTCTCTCTCTGACAGTCTGCCTCTCTCTGTCTGTCAGCTCTGTCTGTCTCTCTCTGTCTGTCTCACACTCTCTCCAGCCTGCCTCTCTCTCTGTCTCTCTGGCTGTCTCTGTAGTGTTAGTGCTGTCTCTCTCTGGCTGCCAGCTCTGTCTCTCTCTCTGTCTGTCTGTCTCACACTCTCTCTCTCTGACAGCCTCTCTCTCTCTCTCTCTGACAGTCTGCCGCTCTCTGTCTGCCAGCTCTGTCTCTCTCTCTCTGTCTCACACTCTCTCTCTGACAGCCTCACTCTCTCTCTCTCTCTCTGACAGTCTGCCTCTCTCTGTCTGTCAGCTCTGTCTGTCTCTCTCTGTCTGTCTCACACTCTCTCCAGCCTGCCTCTCTCTCTGTCTCTCTGGCTGTCTCCGTAGTGTTAGTGCTGTCTCTCTCTGGCTGCCAGCTCTGTCTCTCTCTCTGTCTGTCTGTCTCACACTCTCTCTCTCTGACAGCCTCTCTCTCTCTCTCTCTGACAGTCTGCCTCTCTCTGTCTGCCAGCTCTGTCTCTCTCTCTGTCTGTCTGTCTCACTCTCTGTCTGTCTCACACTCTCTCTCTCTGACAGCCTGCCTCTCTCTGACAGCCGCACTCTCTCTCTGTGACAGCCTGCCTCTCTCTGTCTGCCTCACTCTCTCTCTCTCTGACAGCCTCACTCTCTCTCTCTCTCTCTCTCTCTCTGACAGCCTGCCTCTCTCTGACAGCCTCACACTCTCTCTCTCTCTCTCTGACAGCCTGCCTCTCTCTCTGTCTGCCTCACTCTCTCTCTGACAGTCTGCCTCTCTCTCTGTCTGTCTCACTCTCTCTCTCTGACAGTCTGCCTGTCTGTCTGTCTCTCTCTCTCTCTGACAGTCTGCCTCTCTCTGTCTGTCTCACTCTCTCTCTCTGACAGTCTGCCTCACTCTCTCTCTCTGTCTGTCTCACTCTCTCTCTCTGACAGTCTGCCTCTCAGTCTGTCTCACTCTCTCTCTGACAGCCTGCCTCTCTCTCTCTGACAGCCTCACTCTCTCTCTCTCTCTCTGACATGCCTCTCTTCTGTCTCACTCTCTCTCTCTCTCTGACAGCCTCACTCTCTCTCTCTCTCTCTCTCTCTCTCTGACAGTCTGTCTCTCTCTGGCTGCCAGCTCTGTCTCTCTCTCTCTGTCTGTCTCACTCTCTCTGACAGTCTGTCTCTCCCTGGCTGCCAGCTCTGTCTCTGTCTCTCTCTGTCTGTCTCACTCTCTCTCTCTCTCTCTCTGACAGCCTGCCTCTCTCTGACAGCCTCACTCTCTCTCTCTCTCTCTCTCTCTCTGACAGCCTGCCTCTCTCTCTCTGTCTCACTATCTCTCTGACAGCCTGCCTCTCTCTCTCTGTCTCACTATCTCTCTGACAGCCTGCCTCTCTCTCTCTGTCTGTCTCACTCTCTCTCTCTCTGTCTGTCTCACTCTCTCTCTCTCTGTCTGTCTCACTCTCTCTCTCTGACAGCCTGCCTGTCTCTGTCTGCCTCACTCTCTCTCTGTGACAGTCTGTCTCTCTCTGGCTGCCAGCTCTGTCTGTCTCACTCACTCTCTCTCTCTGACAGTCTGCCTCTCTCTGTCTGTCTCACTCTCTCTCTCTGACAGTCTGCCTCTCTGTCTGTCTCACTCTCTCTCTGACAGCCTGCCTCTCTCTGTCTGTCTGTCTCACACTCTCTCTCTCTGACAGCCTGCCTCTCTCTGTCTGACAGCCTCACTCTCTCTCTCTCTCTCTCTGACAGCCTGCCTCTCTCTGTCTCACTCTCTCTCTCTCTCTCTCTCTCTGACAGTCTGTCTCTCTCTGGCTGCCAGCTCTCTCTCTCTCTCTCTCTCTCTCTGTCTGTCTCACTCTCTCTCTCTCTCTCTGACAGTCTGTCTCTCTCTGGCTGCCAGCTCTGTCTCTCTCTCTCTGTCTGTCTCACTCTCTCTCTCTCTCTGACAGCCTGCCTCTCTCTGACAGCCTGCCTCTCTCTCTGTCTCACTATCTCTCTGACAGCCTGCCTCTCTCTCTCTGTCTGTCTCACTCTCTCTCTCTCTGTCTGTCTCACTCTCTCTCTCTGACAGCCTGCCTCTCTGTCTGTCTCACTCTCTCTCTCTCTGACAGCCTGCCTCTCTCTGTCTGCCTCACTCTCTCTCTGTGACAGTCTGTCTCTCTCTGGCTGCCAGCTCTGTCTCTCTCTCTGTCTGTCTCACTCTCTCTCTCTCTGTCTGTCTCACTCTCTCTCTCTCTCTGTCTGTCTCACTCTCTCTCTCTGACAGCCTGCCTCTCTGTCTGTCTCACTCTCTCTCTCTCTGACAGCCTGCCTCTCTCTGTCTGCCTCACTCTCTCTCTCTGACAGCCTGCCTCGCTCTGACAGCCTGCCTCTCTCTCTGTCTGTCTCACTCTCTCTCTCTCTGTCTGCCTCACTCTCTCTCTGTGACAGTCTGTCTCTCTCTGGCTGCCAGCTCTGTCTCTCTCTGTCTGTCTCACTCTCTCTCTCTGACAGCCTGCCTCTCTCTGTCTGCCTCATTCTCTCTCTGTGACAGTTTGTCTCTCTCTGGCTGCCAGCTCTGTCTGTCTCTCTCTTTCTGTCTGTCTCACTCTCTCTCTCTCTCTCTGTCTGTCTCACTCTCTCTCTCTCTGACAGCCTGCCTCTCTGTCTGTCCCACTCTCTCTCTCTCTGACAGCCTGCCTCTCTCTGTCTGCCTCACTCTCTCTCTGTGACAGTCTGTCTCTCTCTGGCTGCCAGCTCTGTCTCTCTCTCTCTGTCTGTCTCACTCTCTCTCTGACAGCCTGCCTCTCTCTCTGTCTGTCCTACTCTCTCTCTCTGTCTGTCTCACTCTCTCTCTCTGACAGCCTCACTCTCTCTGTCTGTCTCACTCTCTCTCTCTCTCTGTCTGTCTCACTCTCTCTCTCTGACAGCCTACCTCTCTGTCTGCCTCACTCTCTCTCTCTGTGACAGTCTGCCTCTCTCTGTCTGTCTGCCAGCTCTGTCTGCCTCACTCTCTCTCTCTGACAGTCTGCCTCTCTCTCTGTCTGCCAGCTGTCTCTCTCTGACAATCTGCCTCTCTCTCTCTCTGTCTACCAGCTCTGTCCCTCTCTGTGTCTGTCTCACTCTCTGACAGTCTGCCTCTCTCTGACAATCTGCCTCTCTCTCTCTCTGTCTACCAGCTCTGTCCCTCTCTGTGTCTGTCTCACTCTCTCTCTCTCTCTCTGACAGTCTGCCTCTCTCTCTGTCTGCCAGCTCTGTCTCTCTCTGACAATCTGCCTCTCTCTCTCTCTGTCTACCAGCTCTGTCCCTCTCTGTGTCTGTCTCACTCTCTCTCTCTCTCTCTGACAGTCTGCCTCTCTCTCTCTCTCTCTCTCTGACAGTCTGCCTCTCTCTCTGTCTGCCAGCTCTGTCTCTCTCTGACAATCTGCCTCTCTCTCTGTCTACCAGCTCTGTCCCTCTCTGTGTCTGTCTCACTCTCTCTCTCTGACAGCCTCACTCTCTCTCTCTCTGACAGCCTGCCTCGCTCTGACAGCCTCACTCTCTCTCTCTGACAGCCTCACTCTCTCTCTTACAGCCTGCCTCTCTCTGTCTGTCTGCAAGCTCTGTCTGCCTCACTCTCTCTCTCTGACAGTCTGCCTCTCTCTCTGCCAGCTCTGTCCCTCTCTCTCTCTCTCTGACAATCTGCCTCTCTCTCTCTGTGTCTACCAGCTCTGTCTCTCTCTGACAATCTGCCTCTCTCTCTCTCTGTCTACCAGCTCTGTCCCTCTCTGTGTCTGTCTCACTCTCTCTCTCTCTCTGACAGTCTGCCTCTCTCTCTGTCTACCAGCTCTGTCCCTCTCTCTCTCTCTCTGACAGTCTGCCTCTCTCTCTGTCTGCCAGCTCTGTCTCTCTCTGACAATCTGCCCCTCTCTCTCTGTCTACCAGCTCTGTCCCTCTCTCTGACAGTCTGTCTCTCTCTCTGTCTGCCAGCTCTCTCTCTCTCTGACAGTCTGCCTCTCTCTCTGTCTGCCAGCTCTGTCTCTCTCTGACAATCTGCCTCTCTCTCTGTCTACCAGCTCTGTCCCTCTCTGTGTCTGTCTCACTCTCTCTCTCTCTGACAGTCTGCCTCTTTCTGACAATCTGCCTCTCTCTCTCTCTGTCTGTCTCACTCTCTCTCTCTCTGACAGTCTGCCTCTCTCTCTGTCTACCAGCTCTGTCTCTCTCTCTCTCTCTGACAGTCTGCCTCACTCTCTCTCTGACAGTCTGCCTCTCTCTCTGTCTACCAGCTCTGTCCCTCTCTCTCTCTCTCTGACAGTCTGCCTCTCTCACTGTCTGCCAGCTCTGTCTCTCTCTGACAATCTGCCTCTCTCTCTCTCTGTCTACCAGCTCTGTCCCTCTCTGTGTCTGTCTCACTCTCTCTCTGACAGTCTGCCTCTCTCTCTGTCTACCAGCTCTGTCCCTCTCTCTCTCTCTCTGACAGTCTGCCTCTCTCTCTGTCTGCCAGCTCTGTCTCTCTCTGACAATCTGCCTCTCTCTCTGTCTACCAGCTCTGTCCCTCTCTCTCTCTCTCTCTCTCTGACAGTCTGCCTCTCTCTCTGTCTGCCAGCTCTGTCTCTGTCTACCAGCTCTGTCCCTCTCTGTGTCTGTCTCACTCTCTCTCTCTCTCTGACAGTCTGCCTCTCTCTCTGTCTGCCAGCTCTGTCTCTCTCTGACAATCTGC